>NC_073380.1:55748377-56048377 GCF_028641065.1 Leucoraja erinaceus
TATATTTTACAAAAATGCCGTTTTGTAAAATCTAATTTACAATTTGTTCTGCTCTGCTCTGTTTTGTTTAACATCCACACAAATCTCCGACCACAATTACCTCTTCCCTTCCTTTCCCATATTAATAGTTCTTTGTGGTTTTATATACACGGGATCGGCGTTGTAACAGCCGACTAACCGCAGTTTCTGCAGATCATATAAGGACTGGGACTGTTGGGAATAATTACACCGAGATGGCTTCACATGAAAGGAGTAAATGGAAAAATCAACTTTCTCTAAGGGGCAACCTCTTGCAGAAGTTATAATGTAAATATGTTCGGCTTTGGGGACATGATACCATAATTGGTTTGAAGGCAACGAGATTGAGTAGAGAAAATAGGTTCTTTATACTTTGGAGCGTTCAACTTCTTCATAAATCACTTCCTATCCCGAAATCAAAACAGTAGTGTTCGCTGTTTAAATTACTGTGTATACAATATTCCTCAAATGTTACGTTAACCATTTGATGACCCGCGCTCTCCACTTAAAATGTTCACTCTACTCAAAGGGTCCGAGGGCAGCCTATAAAATAGGTGAAAGGTTATATCACAACCTTCACAAGTCTACAGGTGGTTAGGAAACACCTGTTGTCTTTTGTGGGTTGTGTGTAGGGAGAGGGTGGCGCAGTAGCTGGAGTGAGTTTTTACTGTGATCGTAAGATGCATTCTCACATCATGCGTTGATATGGGAGGTAAGTTCATCATTCATTAGGGAAGTAGTGACTCTTTGCATTGAGTGTGATTGCGGCCTAAATGCTGGGGATGTTGACCTTAGAGGAGAGGCTGGCGTTGGTTCGTTTATCCCTTCCAGTGAGCAAGGAGGATTTTGCTGAGGGCATGGAACTGCGATTTGAAGTCAGCGTTGGTTGTATGTTGGAACAAAGAACTGCAGATGCTGGTTTATACCAAAGATAAACACAAAGTACTGAAGTAACTCAGCGGGCCAAGCAGCATCTCTGGGAATATAGGGTGGGTGAGGTTTTGTACCGGGACCGGGATCCTTCTTCAGACAATCATGTTGTTGGGATCGGGCGCTTTCACCAATTATTTGAAGAGGCAATAATTGATGTGTCTATCACCGAAGATATGCTGGCTTAACTCAGCGGGACAGGCAGCATCTCTGGATAGTAGGAATGGGTGACGTTTCGGGTCGAGACCCTTCTTCAGACTGTCGGAGGAGAGGGGGAAACCCTGACTCAGACTGATGAAGGGTCTCGACTCGAAACATCACCCATCCTGTCTATCAGGCAATAATTAATGTTTGTTCGTGGATGAATAATATATATATTTTCATTTTCTTTTCTGTCGTCAAACGGTCTCCCCATCTTAATCCTAAAATGTCGAAAGGCTTATTCTTGTAACATAACGACCTTCTTCACATATGGTTGATAGAAGAAGCCATTTTACAAGGATGTTGCCCCTTGTGACTGTAATCTTCACCCGCGCCCGGCAATGTTACTTTATCCTATTCCAATTAACCTAATTTTAGTCCAATTATTAAATCGGAGGCTCAATGTACAAATTGTATATCTAGCCTTGTAGTGAGACTGTTTGTAAGCTATTATGAAAAATATTCTTGATATTTTTCCCGGAGAAGCAACGTACCCTAAATTTTAATTGTTAAAAATTATATAATTATTTGCACCTTAGGAAGAATAATTCCGCGAAATATTTGAATTGAGGCGGCTGTTAAATTGGAATGCAGCCTGACCCCCCCCCCCCCCCCCCCCCCCCCCCCCCCCCCCCCCCCCCCCCCCCCCCCCCCCCCCCCCCCCACCCCCCCCCCCCCCCCCCCCCCCCCCCCCCCCACACCCCTTGCTTTTATTCCTGGGTTGTTTTGTGAACATTTTGGATCTAAGTGGGTGGAGGGTGTGGAAGTTGACATTCGGACCAGAGATATTGATGTGGTATGATTGCATCCCGGTTACACAAACCTTAAAGATTCACAACAGTAATCCCAAGACAATCTTGGTTTCTTGGACCGCCAAAATATTCCAAATGGAATTCAAACTGGAGGTGGTGGAGGGAGGACTTAAGCCAGAAAGGGTTGTTGGGAAGAAAGAGCTTCCTTAAATTTAGTTGCATCTGGTTGGGTAACTATAGTAGGGTGGAGATTATTCCATGCTTTAATTGTGCGGGGCAAGAACAAATTGCTGTACACGTCTCTCTCAATCGTGCACACTGGGGCATAGATACATGTACGCAAAACATGTATGTATATTACTTATACACTGACACACACGCAATTTAAAGTTATTGTCATTAAACAAATGAAATATAAAGTGGATAGACACAAAAAGCTGGAGTAACTCAGCGGGACAGGCAGCATCTCTTAATAGAAGGAACGGGTGACGTTTCGGGGCGAGACCCTTGCATTTAAAGGGGGTCGTGAAATCAACAGTACTGTTTTGATCCCACGATAAGAAATGGACGAACGTTTAAATTAAACCTTGTAACTGTAAGCCGCGGAGCCGTGGAGCAGAGAGGCCGTGTTCGGAACTATGCTAGGATTTAAGAATTACACGACGTACATTGTACAAATATGAAACACGGCTATTTGCTTAAGATTGATTTATCAATCTTGTGCCATAAATTATAATCGGTAACACTAGGCATTTTAAGCGACGAGGTGAAAACGCCAGACCGATCAAAATCCATAAGTTGCAATGGCAGAGAAGAGGAAACGACTCGTTCTCTCGTATCATTAGTGTCCTATATTTTTCTCCGGGCAGAGGTCATATAGAAAATAAATGAATAACATTACAGTTGTGATGAATTGCGCAAAGTATTAATTTCCTTGCATTTGATGTGTTACAATATATCTCCAATTTGTCCCGAAACCCGCATGCAAGTTGGATTGCAATGTGTCCTTGTGATTTGGAAAGAAGATCAAACCAATATATAATTTTTAAACATGAGATGGCCAATATCTTTGACATATATTTTAGAAGATTGGATATCTAGATTAATATTCTGATCCGTTAAATAAAATAGTTCTCAGAAACATAATCTGAATTAAGACAAATAACGCAATTGGATATTGCAGCTAGAATTTTGAAATGTACCAACGGTTTTAACGCAATTGTAAATTAAACAAGTAATCATTGTCAACTACGCCAAAAAAAAAATCGATTAAAATAGAAGCAGATTTTTAAAAATAGTTTGAAGTGAATTTTATGAAACATTAGAGCTGTCGCATATTTATGAAATATTAATGATATTGGCTAATTTTAGTGCCGTGAGAAACCTCGGGGTCATCGCTTCGTTGTGAACTCAACGGTGTTAATATATTTGGCGTTGAAATACAAATGATGCAGAGTTGTCAAGAAGGCAAGAAGGTTGCACCGTCAAGCTAGTGGCGTCAATGGTTAGAACTATTTACAGTTGTACAGAACCAGCAGCAGTGCTCCGTGGGGGAATCGATGAAACTTTTTGAGAGTGACTTACCCCACGGACAGAGCATATTCGCCAAAACGACAACATGCCACGTCTCAAAGCTGCCGCAAACCTTTAGTGTGATGGCTTCAATGTCTGAAGTACATTACACAGAGGAAACATGTATAGACAAACGTGTGTACAATGTGTCTGGCGTTTATCATTTTAGGACAAGTCACAGCAATTGTATTGTCAGTGGGCGACATGGTAAACAGATGGCGAAGGGGAGTTGATTGCAGTGACATGGGTTTGTACTCCAGCGTTGAAGATCCATCCGGATATTCCCAATTTAAATCTACAGTAATGAATCCCTTATCACAGACTGACTGGTGCGCTCCATTTAAAACAGGATCTTAACCTAATAAAATGAGTAAGTCATTTCAGAACACAAGATCCCGCACTCAAGTCGTAGCCAACGAAGGAAATGCTAATGTAACAATAAGATATGTGTCTCCATTAAAATCCCTTTGTTCATATGTGATTCTTGAATATACAACTAAGTTGATATCCTCCACCCTTCCCCACACAGTTCTTTTTGAGTAAAGTTATCCAATTCTGTATCGAAAATATACATTTGTTCGTATAAAGAACGCCCTTCAATTTTCAATTCTCCATGTAAAACGAAACACAGAGACCATTTTCTTTCGAAACGGCCTTGACATTGCATTTCCTATAATATTTAATTTTCTTAGGGGGGTGAGGCCATGCGACATCATAATGTCAACAAGCCTTTTAAAACGACACCTCGTTGTGTAATGAAACGTATAATAGCATAATTATCGTAAGGATTAGTCTTTTTATAAACCAATGATTGGATTAAAATGTCAATGATATCATTGTAGGTGTTTAAATCACCCATCTTTCGTTTGCAAAGTAATATCATAAACTCAACAAAAGTTGAGTGTTAGCTCGATGCATATATTGCACAATCTCCGTGAAATATATGAAGACTTAACCTTGATTTTATTTATTGGGTTGCCAGGGTCAGTGTCTTGTGACTGCGGCATTAATGGCGACATATTATGTTTGGCTGTCAATGTCCTTCAGTATCGCGGAGTTACATTATAATGTAATCATTACACACTAACAGTTCCCCTGATTGAGTAGTAACAATCCTAAACACGTGAGTAATATTTTTGTATCCAAGGTTTCTACCCAAATCTTCGGGAGGGCCCCGGTGATTTTTTTTCGTGCAGTAAACGGGGTTACTTTTCAGGAAGAAGTTTGGATATTGCCACAGATGCCTTTGGAAAAGTTTGTAAAACAACTTGTGCAATGTGCTAGTTCAGAAAACTCAGATCAGCCGAGTCAATTGAAGACCGAAATAGCAATAAACGGGCAAAATAAATCAAGCGGGCTATAAATTGTGATAGAATTTTTAACGACACCTTGGAGTTCCAAATACGATTCGTCAGTTTTTTATCATTGTTTTGATAGATTGTTCCCAATATCAGTCCCACCCACCAGCGAGCACGAGTATTTAAAACGTCCGAGAGCAATGCAACGTTTTGAGTTCCCAAATGCATTTCACCTTAAATATATGATTCTGATTATTGTCATTCGCTTTCACTTTCTCTATCTCATTATTTATCTTCGCTATTCTCCACCCTCTGCCGATGAAAAGGGGGAAAAAACATTCGAGACAGATCAGATTAAAACACTCTTATATTTACCAATATCTTGCTGAATGCACAGAATACATTCACATTCATGCCGAAGCTTTTCCGGTATATTTTACAACAAATTATTGCAGTCCAAACGGTATCGATTAAGAAATAATGGATTTACATCTAATTCAACTGCTGTCCCGTTAAGGGAGTGGAGGTGGATGAGGATTTTCGAGAAGGGGTGAGATGTTGAGAGGCAGAATGGTTATCTGTATGTAAACATTTTTTGATGAACATATATGGTGGATCCCTATGATGATGGTTTCACCAAATTTGTGAAACCGCCACTATTTCTACATGTAGTGCAAAAACTAGGGACCGTTCTCACAAAATCACATACCACCGATTCCTCTTTCATCGAGTAAGAATTATTTTGTAAGTGTAATTGCTTTTAGAGATTGAATCATTAAAATTAAAGTCATATAAATTCAAATGTAAACAAGATGCCCAGGAATCAAATTAAACCAAGACGCGGGAAAGGTTTGATACTTTGGAGCTGAATGCTGTCTTTAGTTTAATCGTAGTCCTCAAAAACATATCTTGAGAATGAAACACCCTCTGTGGATTGGGAACATTTTAGTTTATTTATTCTGTATTATTCATTATTTATTCTGTAATTAATCAGCGGAAGCATTAATCTTAGTTTTGACAATGTTCCGTTACTTAAAAGTATTATTGACGTTTGACTTGGATGACTTTATTAAAATATTGCAATTGAGTCACAGATAGAGTAAGTTACTGCATATTATTTGTGGCCTAGGCATGTGGCTTTGACTTCGTGAAGGCAGGAGCTTACGTTTACGTGTAAATGTCATGTTCGACCCTTTGAAATGTTCTGATGTTGTGTTTGTGAAACCCAACTTAATGGTCCCATTTCTAAAGCAGCACAGTGAAAGAAAAAGACATCCTATTAACCAATTCGCCTTCCAATACAGCGTCGATAAAATCAGATTTAATGTGAACTCTCTTTAAGGCAAAGAGAATGAAACATCTTTTTCCAAGTGTCCGCGCTTTGAAGAGGGCTTCACAAGACCGCTATTCTGTTTGGCGGAGACCGAGAAACCGGAGAACCCGTTACATGTAACTTGATAGTGGCGGACTGTGCAAAGCTTATGCAAAGAGGACTGGCGACTTCTAAAGCTGAAGTGAATCTTACTCACACGAATAGCTATGAGCGAAATATTTTTGTGATATTGGCTAATCCTTGTCCGAGTGGATTTCGGGTGCAGAGGACATTAAACTGCCCGTCACCACCAATAAGCCATTACTGTCGGCAGCAAGCCCATGGATCCCATTTCTCAACTACGCCGTTTTTTATTTCTGGGAAATTAACACTTGTTTATTTCCCTCTTAAATTTAGAACTAAGTAGGCGGGTCAACCAATCAGCACCGGGCTGTAGGGGCATGGCTGATCCAAACAACCTTCAGACATAAGTTTGCTTCCAACCTTTCAACGTGACCTGTGCTTCTTGTAGGAGAAAGTGAAGTGGAGCCAAATATCTCACGGGTCACGGGGCGAGAGTGAATGTGTTCCTTTCAGCTCACGTCCAGCGCTGTCGATCCACTTACAACTTGGGAGTCAAGAGTGCTTTATTGCCACACATCCCGAAACGGAATAATTAAATTCTTATTTACAGCAGCACGGCAGATATGTAAACACAGGACTCAGTAGACAGCATAATAAACAACACAAATAAGTCCAATGTATAGTGTAGGAAGAAAGTGCAGATGCTGGTTTAAACCGAGTTTAGTTGGAGTTCGTAGTCTTTAATAGCGTGTGTTTAAGAAGGAACTGCAGATGCTGGAAAATGGAAGGTACACAAAAAAATGCTGGAGAAACTCAGCGGGTGCAGCAGCATCTATGGAGGGAAGGAAATATGCAACGTTTCGGGTCGAAACCCTTCTTCAGACTGATGGTTTATCTTTAATAGCGTGATGGTTGTTGGGAAGAAGCTGCTCCTGAACCTGGACGTTCCAATTTTAAAGTTCCTATACCTTCTTCCCGATGGCAGGAGTGAAATGAGAGCGTGGTGGTGTGACGACGTGGGCCTCTGATGATGTTGGCTGCCTTTATGAGGCAGCGCCTTCTATAGATCACTTCGGTGGTGGGGATGGTCAGTACACGGGATGGACTGGGCAGTGTTCACCACTTTTTGCAAGCTTCTTCGCTCCTGGGCGTTCGAGTTGCTGAACCAACCCGTGATGCAACCAGTCAATGTGCTGCCTACCGTACACGTGTAGAAGTTCAAAATAGTATAGTGTGTCACATTCAATAATTAAACCACGGTCCACCCTTGAAAGACCTTATTTCGTGTATATTTTGGATGCACGTTCATTTGAACAAGTTTTAGAAACCAGATGGGAGATGTGCGTTAACACGGGTGCAATTCCGACAAAACACATTTCAAGCATTGATCCGTTGCAGACTATAATGAAACACATGTGGCTTTGACTTGGATAAAATTGGTTATTGAATATAATTACAAATCTGTACACATCTAATTGGTCCAGTTGATAGCTGGCATTGGCAGCACACTGATCCAAGCAACATTTGAAACGTTTCAGCGTACTCTAACTCTGGGTCTGGATGTACTTCACTGTAAAGGTCTAGGTAGAACATCATTCAGCACTGGACAGTCTGAAGAAGGGTTTCGGCCCGAAACGTTGCCTATTTCCTTCGCTCCATAGATGCTGCTGCACCCGCTGAGTTTCTCCAGCTTTTCTGTGTAACCCTGGACAATCTTATACTGGACATTTTTTACATTTTACATAGAAACATATACACATAGAAAATAGGTGCAGGAGTAGGCCATCCGGCCCTTCGAGCCTGCACCGCCATTCAATATGATCATGACTGATCATCCAACTCAGTATCCCGTACCTACCTTCTCTCCATACCCCCTGATCCCTTTAGCCACAAGGGCCACATCTAACTCCCTCTTAAATATAGCCAATGAACTGGCCTCAATTACCTTCTGTGGCAGAGAATTCCAGAGATTCGCCACTCTCTGTGTGAAAAATGTTTTTCTCATCTCGGTCCTAAAAGGATTTCCCCCTTATCCTTAAACTCTGACCCCTTGTTCTAAATTAATTTACAAGCCAATTAACCTACAAACCTGTAGGTCTTTGGACTGTGGGAGGAAATCACGGGGCGAACGTACAAACTCCATATAGCCAGCACCCGTCGGGATCGAACCCAGATCTCTGGCGCTGCATTTTGCTGGAAGACAGCAACTCTACCGCTGCGCCACCGTGACCGCCTCTAGATATCCGACGAGCGCATCCATTCCATTCTTAAAACAAAGTCTGGCGGAAATCAGCGGGTCAGGTAGATCTGAGGAAGGAAATGAAAAGACGACGTAAGGGTCGGGTCTCTTCTTCAGGCGGATTCAGGAAGAAAGACACAGAGCGCTCGAGCAACCCAGCGACTCCGGCAGCATCTCTGGAGAGCAGAGATCAACAAAGTTCCGGGTCCGCACTTTTCTTCAGAAGAAGGATCCGGACACGAAGCGTAACCTATCCTTTATCTCCGGAGATGCTGAGTTACTCCAGCACTTTGTGCCTTTTATTTTTTTGTAAACCGGCATCTGCAGTTCATTGTCTCAACGTTCCGAAGAGTCCAACCCGAAACAGCATCTGTCCATTAAACGGCGCGGAGCGCTGGAGTATCTCAACAGGTCAGGCAGCATTGGTAAATTCCTGATTAGTTTGGCTGTCAGGGTCATGGGGAGGAGGCAGGAAAATGGGATTGAGAGGGAAAGATAGATCAGCTATGATTGAATGGCGGAGTGGACTTGACGGGGCGAATGGCCTAATTCTGCTTCTAGAACTAATGAACATAAACTTCTGAACTCTTGTGTCTCCATTCTATTCATGGCGATCATTGCCTGAACATCATCGAAACCCGTGATGCTCACAATTGTAAACCTGTTGCGGTTAAGTTTCTGGCCCAGATAGAAAAGCAACATCTTTCTTGCGCTGCGGACCTGGCTCAATAAGAACGTTTATCCAGTCTGGACAGTTGGGAACAACAGCCAGGCTGAACCCCTCACTGCGAGGTGATCGTCCCCCCTGTCCCACTTAGGAAACCTGAACGGAAACCTCTGGAGACTTTGCGCCCCACCCAAGGTTTCCGTGTGGTTCTCGGAGGTTGCAGGTGGTTCCTGGAGGTTGCAGGTAGTGGAAGCAGGTAGGGAGACTGACAAAACCCTCCGGGAACCTCACGGAAACCTTGGGTGGGGCGCAAAGTCTCCAGAGGTTTCCGTTCAGGTTTCCTAAGTGGGACAGGGTACCTGATATTAAACCAGATTCCCGTGTGTTCTCGTACAGGATCACTTGGCTTGCCCGAGGAAGAGCAAGGACGCTATCGCTGTCGCTGTTGCTCCGGGCCCTCAACCAACTGGTTGCTGATTGTAAAGCCCTGCTCAAATTGACGGTGGCAATTCCAATAAATAACATACTGTACTAAATAGGAATTTCATTGTTCCGTTTGGGTACATATGACTATTCAACACTTGACTCTCTCTCTCTTGACTCTCGAACCAGCGGCGGGAGAGACGCAGCGCGCAGAGGAGTTGCCTCGCAGTGCCAGAAACTCCGGTTCGACCCTGATCCCGGGTGCTGTCTGTGTGGAGTTTGCACGTTCACCCTGTCACCGCATGGGGTTCCTCAGCTGCTCCGGTTTCCTCCCACATCCCAAAGTTTAATTGTCCTCTGTATACCCACTCCTGCTGTGTAGGGAGTGGGTGAGAACGTGACATAACATGGAACTAGAGTGAATGTTTTGCGTGCATTCGGTGGGCCGAAGGGCCTCTTTCTCTGCTGTATCTCTAATCTAAGCTCTGCTTCAAGAGTACTTTTACAAATCCGTAAAGGCGTTGTGCCTTAGGATGAGAAAGGCGCCATATAAATGTGTTATTCTCCCTATTAACGCGGGAAATACATATTAAATTTATATTTTACATATTTGGGTTGTCCAGTGAGAACCTGTCCATTAGATGGAAATAGTTTGCAACCATGGGGCCTGCGGCATTGAGGTTTGAAACACATTAAAAAGCAGCCAAAAAGCGCGGATGACGCGTCTTTTACTGGCCACTTTCTGGCGCTGTAACTCTTAACGCGTTTTACATTTAAACTTATTTTGCCGCCGATTCCTAACGCCACCGATTCGTGTTGCTCATTCGAGCTGAGATCAGTTTGCGACAGGATTTCACCCCTTTGGGCAGTGACAAGTGATGTTATTGAGCCGTGGGATCTTTGGGAACAAAAAAAATCATCAAAGTTAATCGTAGAAAAAATAATGACACCATTTTACTTGTTGCGTGGACTCGGTGGGACGAAGGGCCTGTTTCAATGCTGCATCTCAATACGGTATATGGCTAGGGGGATTTCACGCCGACCCCTTCACTACTTGCATGTTATCTCACGGCAATGCACCCCGACTCAAGAGGTCAGCTATTTCAAGGGTGGAAAAATATATAGTCTTTCTTTCCTATTGACTGATTTACGTTCCCTCCAACGACTTACATCGGGATTGCAGTCTCGTTTATAATTTAACGATTGAAATCAAACGACTCTTTAGTCTTTCACTAAAAGCAGTAAGGAAGGAAAAGCCCCCCCCCCCCCCCCCCCCCCCCCCCCCCCCCCCCCCCCCCCCCCCCCCCCCCCCCCCCCCCCTTGAAAGTCGGGGTTTTGCATTTTTTGCATTACGGTGAAATACCCCCCCAGACAAAAAACACCCCCAACCACCCCACCCCCCCCCCCCCACCCCCCCCCCCCCCCCCCCCCCCCCACCCCCAATTTTGAAACTGGCTGACCTCTTGAGTCGGGGTGCATTACGGTGAGGTACCAGTTTTTCTTTGCAGATCCAGGCAGACTGTGCAGAACAACAGCCGGAGGACGATGAAAAGGTCCAAATCTAAACACAACGCCCAGAGGAACTCAGCGGGTCAGGCAGCATCTGTGGAGGGAACTGACGAACGACGTTTCGGATCGGGTCCCTTCTTCTGAGTTTCTGGAGATTCCAGCATCTGCAGTTCCTTGTGTCCACTTCGTTGCTCCACCTTCGCCCATATATCTCAATGGGGATAGACACAAAATGCTGGAGTAACTCAGCGGGTCAAGCAGCATCTCTGGAGAAAATAAATATGTGACGTTTCGGGTCGAGACCCTTCTTCAAACCGTCTAAAGAAGTCTGAAGAAGAGTCTTGACCCGAAACCTCACCTAGTCCTTTTCTCTGGAGTTGCTGCCTGACCTGCTGAGTTACTTCAACTTTTCGTGTTTATCTGCGGTGTACATCAGCATCTGCATTTCCCCCCTGTACCTTGTGTCTGTTCCACTGCGAAATCTCCTCGAGGTATGCCTACTTTGAAGAAGTCCTCCCCCTCTCTCCGACGAGAGTTCTGCAAGTCTGAAGAAGGGTCTCGACCCGAAACACCACCTATCCATGTTCTCCAGAGATCCTGCCTGACCTGCTGAGTTGCTCCAGCATTTTGTGTCTACGATGTATCAGCAGTTCCCGACATTTCTCAATGGGCAACCTATTGCGCTTCGCCCGAGCTGTATAGATTTGGGGACATTAATTTTGCACTATTATTGTCTATTTATTTGTCTGTTTTTGTAATAGATATTTACTGCCTTTTTTGTGTAGGAAGGAACTGAAGATACCTGTTTACACGGACGATAGACACAAAATGCTGGATTAATTCTGCGCGTCAGGCAGCTTCTCCGGAGAAAAGGAAGAGCAGACCCTTCATCAGACTATTTTGTTGTTTATTATGGGGTTTACAGAGTACTGTGTTTACATATATGTTGTGCTGCTGCAACTAAGAATTCCATCCTTCCGTTTCGGGATATATGAAACATACGAAACATACTTGACATTTGACTCTTGATTAGGCGGCGTTTCGGATCGGGGATATTTTTTCAGACTGTAACTGTTACTGCATCTAAGGCCTCAACACCTGGGATATTGGCCAGGAAGATGATATTCATCCATCCAGTGAATTTGGAGGATTTTGTGAAGATAACATTGATGGCATTTTAAGTGCCCCGAGGTGCTGCCATAGGTAGTCAAAAGTACATGACAGGGCAGACATTTCTGTCACCCAATAGATCATGGATGTTGTGCGTCAAATACCACTTGAACAATGGTACTTGGTAGTTGGTGTTCCATATCTGCTGATATAGATTCAAATCATATTTTCTTTGAAAACTAGCACTGTACCAAAGGCATGGGGGAATTGGGAAAGACGGGATTCGTGTTCACAGAGCCGGGAAGTATACTTTAACGACGCTTCATTTTATACGTAGCAGTAAGGGAATTGTAGCTTCTAATGTAATTCCGCCCAACATTAAGACATTTGGACAGGTACTTGGATAAGATAGGTTTAGAGGGATATGGACCATGCGCAGGCAGAAGGGACTAGTGTAGATGGAGCATCTTGGTCAGCATGGGGAATATGGACAGAAAATGCCCGTTTCCAAGCAGCATGATTCTTAAGTACAAAGGTCTGAAGTCTCACACCACCAAGTTCAGGAACGGTTACTTTCCCACAACCATCCGGTTCTTGAGCCAACCTACACAACTCTCATCGACAATGGAACCCTCCTTCAGACTGACCCGAAACGTCACCTATTTCTTCGCTCCATGGATGCTGCCTCACCCGCTGAGTTTCTCCAGCATTTTTGTCTACCATCTGCAGTTCCTTTTTAAACACTAAATAAGGCTCATCTCTTGCACTACCGTGAACTTGTGTTTGTTTTCTAATTATTTTTGCTCTGAAATCTTGTTTTTCTGCGTGGCATTCTTTCTTTTGGAATTTTATGCGTAATTGATGTATAATGTATGTATAATTTGTTTTGTTTTGTGTGTTTGAGTCTATATTCAGCAACTTCTACAGATGCACCAGAGAAAGCATTTTATCGGGATGCACCACAGCTTGGAGGACCAGACTATCACAACCTCTCCTCCGTTGACTTCATTCATACTGCACGCTGCCTCGGCAAGGCCAGCAGCGTAATTAAGGATGGCCACTCCTTCTTCTCCCCTCTCCCATCGGGCAAAAGCTGTAAAAGCGTACCTCCAGAATCAGGGACAGTTTCTTCCCAGCTGTTAGCAGGCAATTGAATCATCCTACCACAACCAGAGAGCACTGCTGAAGTACCATCTACCTCATTGGTGACCCTCGGGCCACCCTTAATCGGACGTTGCGCCTTACATTAAACGTTAATCCCGTATCATGTATCTATACACTGTAAATGGCTAGATTGTAATCGTGATTTGTCTTTCCGATGACTGGTTAGCATGCAACAAAAGCTTTTCACTGTACCTCGATACAAGTGACAATAAATTAAGCTGAACCGGAGTGATCATAGAACATATAAGAAGGTGAGGAATAAGAATGAAGGATGGTGGTCATTACGCATGGAAACAGACCCTTCGGTTACCGTGTTGTTGCTGGCGAGCTTGGTTTCCTCTGAAAAATGGTTTCGACGTCGCCAGTCCGTTTTCTCCAGGTGTACAGTGTAGGAAGGAACTACAGATGCTGGTTTAAACCGAAGATAGACACAAACGATGGAGTAACTCAGCGGGACAGGCATCATCTCTGGGGAGAAGGAATGGGTGACGTTTCGGGTCGAGGCCCTTCTTCAGACTGGCCCTTCTTCAAATCCTCACTCGGACTGGGTCTGAAGAAGGGTCTCGACCCGAAACATCACCCTTTCCTTCTCTCCATAGATGCTGCCTGTCCCGCTGGGTTTCTCCAGGTGTGCAGCCTGACCCATTGAGTTATTCCAGCACTTTATGTCCCTTTGTGTCCATTTGTAATCTGGAGTTCTTTATTTCTGCCTATTATACTCACCATTTTTTAAACCATGTCTTTCCTGTGTCATTTCAAGCACTCATGTAACTAATTTCAGTACATACTTCTTAAGAATAGTGAATTCCTGGCTCACCGTCATTGCTTTCCGGATTGAAAATAAAATCCTTCCTGAAACGCTCTCAAAATCTCCCTCCTAAGCTTATAGATACCCCTGTTATGATAACTATCTCACTATCTATTTCCTCCACGCACCTCATAATGTTATATCCCCCTAGTTCAGATCTTCACCCAACCTTCTCAACTGCTAAAGGAGATAGTCCAGTTTACCAGTTTCTTCTCATTCCTTAAATACACTGTGTTCCAACAACGTCCAGAAGCAGGCATCATGTGTAGGAAGGAACTGCAGATGCTGGTTTACACCGAAGATAGACACAAAGTGCTGGAGTAACACATTGGGCCAGGCAGCATCTCTGGGGGATATGGATAGGTGACGTTTCGGGTCGAGACACTTCTTCAGACTGAACCAGAAACGTCGCCTATCCATATTCTCCAGGGATGCTGCCTGACCCGCTGAGCTTCTCCAGCACTTTGTGTCAGACATCTAGACGCATCTCCTTTGAACTATTTCCAATATAATCACACCGTTCACTCGAGTGTGAGACGACCAGACAGTTTAAGCAGAGTGCTGCTGTGACCTGCAATACGTCGCCCGTGAAAGACTGGGGACAAACAAATTCTGTTTACAACTTTTGAAAGGGAATCGGCTCATTGCTTTTAGAGGATTCATTCACAAGGATTTGGAGGTCGGCGCATCACAGCAATAGTTCCGGGGGAGAACCGACACGCGTACGAAGCCCCTGCAGTCCCGCGTTGTGTTCTGTTTCAGATTATTGCTTGGATTGACCAGTCTTATACCAGAGGTTATAAAAATAAAGCGCTGGGGGAAGTCAGCGGCTTAGACAGCATCTGTGGAGGGAAATGGACAGACGACGTTTCGGGTCGAGATCCTTCTTCAGCGGTGTAGGAAGGAACTCCAGATGCTGGTTTGCACTGAAGATGGACACAACATGCTGGAGTAACTCAGCGGGTCAGGCAGCATCTCTGGAGAAAAGAAATGGTCGACGTTTCGGGGCCCTTCTTCTTTAATAGCCTGATGGTTGAAGGGAAAAAGTTGCCCCTGAACCTGGACGTTGCAGTTTGCAGGCTCTTTCCTATACTTTCTTCCCGATAGCATGCAAAACAAAGCTTACCATGTTGTGCCCCGGTGCGCGTTACAGTAATACGCCTAAAACTAAACCTCGTGGGTTAAGACCATCTTTCTTCCCACCTTGCCCCCCTCCCCCCACCTCCCATCCTTGTTTTCATTAACGTAGCGAAAAGTTTCTTTGGAAACGTTGAAGTTATTTCTGCAGCTTATTTCTAAATGTACAGCTTAGGCAGCGGAGTATCTCCAAACCACAACAGCCCGAAACAATTTGGCGGCTGAATCAAAAGTTAAAAAAGCCACATCTGAATCTCTCCACGCAGCGGTTACTGTCCACTGTTTTCAACTGATCGGCATTTAGACTCAAGTTGACAAGCGAGAATTTCCAAGTCACCTTAAGGAACGCACTGAGAACGGCCTTGGGGAAATTATTTGCACAATGAACAATGCACATTGAAAACACTTTGGAGATTAGAGACGAGCAGAGGTCAAATAGACACAACTTGGAAATTAAATAAAAATAAAAACGTGTCCGTCAAACAACTGTAGCAACAAAGGTAAAAACAAAGAAACCCCTCATCTTTTATAATAACATTAATAAATATGAAGGACTGGGTGATTGATACACCAATCATTCGCGGCAAATAATGGCACAGTTGCGCAGCAGGGAGAGCTGCTGCCTCATATCGTGCGAGACGCCGGTTCGATATTGGGGGCTGTCTGTGTGGAGTTTGCACGTTCTCCCTGTGACCGCGTCGGTTTTCTCCGGGCGCTCTAGTTTCCTTCCACATCCCAAAGACGTGCGGGTTTGTAGGTTAATCGACCCTCTGTAAATTGCCCCGAGTGTGTAGGGAGTGAACGTGAAAGTGGTAAAACAGAACTGTGCGGGTGATTGATGGTCGGCTTGGACTTGGTGGGCTGAACATGATAAATATTTGATCTGAAAACAAAAATCGATCTGGGCTATTATCCTTAAGCAATTTATATTGAGCTATACTTTTAAATGTATTGATGTACGTATTTATTACTAGTAAATGTATCAGATTACTAAATAGTCATAGTCAACAGTAGAGTCAATACGACACGGAAAACCCTTGGACTCAACTTGCTCACGCCGACTCAATTACGCTAGTCCAACCTGCTCGCGTTATCCCTCTAAACTTTAGATAGACACTCGGTCTGAAGAAAGGTTACATGCCTGACGAAGGGGGTCGACCCAAAACGTCACATATTCCTTTTCTCCAGAGATGCTGCCTGACTCGCTGAGTTACTCCAGCATTTTGTGTCCATCTTCGGTGTAAACCGGCATCTGCAGTTCCTTCCCACACATTCCCACTAAACCTTTCCTGTCTATCTACGTGTCCATTTTTAAAAACAAAAATGCTGTGATAGTACCTGTCTCAACCACCTCCTCTGGCAGGTGGATCCCGATGTCGGGAAAATCCACCCTTCACCAGATCCACGCTTACAACCCCCGGGAAGCAAGGAAACCCACCTGATCTCTCACTCGTCTTCATTGGACCAACATCAGTTTATCAGCAAGTTGTAGAATGTCAAGATTTAGAAAGACGTGGAAGGATTAGGGCACGACCCGAAGAGATTATCGTGGTTACTCCCGCCACACACACTGCCTGACGTTATGAACATTTTCATAATCAGTCTGAAAAGTCCCGACCCGAATCGTCGCCTGCCCATTCCCTCCCAGATGCTACCTGACTCGCTGAGTTAATCCACACTTTGTATCTTTTGTTTGTAAATCAGCATCTACAGTTCCTGTCTGTCTACAGTTCCACGTACCTACCCTCCACAGATGCTTCTTGATCTCCGGAGTTCCTCCAGCACTCGATGTCCTTTTATGTAACCAAGCATTTGCGGTTCTTTGTACCTCCCTCCATAGATGCTGCCTGATCCTCCGAATTCCTCCAGCACTTTATGCCTTTTTTGTTTGTTTGTTGGAATCCAGCATATGCTTCTCCCACAGATGCTGTCTAACCCGCTGGGCTCCTTCAGCTCTTTGTCTGTTTTTCTACATCAGCACCTGCAGTTCCTTGTTACCTACCTCCTCGGTTGCTCTGACCCGATGAGTCCAGAACCTTGTGTTGTGCTCGAGATTCCAGCATCATACCCGGCATAGGCATTGTGGGCCGAAGGGCCGGTTCAGTTTTGGTCTCCTAATCTGAGGAAAGACATTCTTGCCATAGAGGGGGTACAGAGGAGGTTCACCGGACTGATTCCTGGGATGTCAGGACTTTCATATGAAGAACGACTGGATAGACTCGACTTGTACTCGCTAGAATTTAGAAGATTGAGGGGGGATCTTATAGAAATTTACACAATTCTTAAGGGGTTGGACAGGCTAGATGCAGGAAGATTATTCCCGATGTTGGGGAAGTCCAGAACAAGGGGTCACAGTTTAAGGATAAGGGGAAGTCTTTTAGGACCGAGATGAGAAAAACATTTTTTACACAGAGAGTGGTGAATCTGTGGCATTCTCTGCCACAGAAGGTAGTTGAGGCCAGTTCATAGGCTATATTTAAGAGGAAGTTAGATGTGGCCCTTGTGGCTAAAGGGACCAGGGGGTATGGAGAGAAGGCAGGTACAGGACACTGAGTTAGATGATCAGCCATGATCATATTGAATGGCGGAGCAGGCTCGAAGGGCCGAATGGCCTACTCCTGCACCTATTTTCTATGTTTCTATGTGCTGTGTTGTTCTATGCTCCACGTTCTATCTGCAGTCTCGCGTTTCCAGCATTTTATTTTTGCTTGGTTTAACCTCGTATGCGGGAGGCAGATCTGACCCCACATCCTCTGTGATTTCAGCTGAAGGAAATCGGGCTCTTGATCGGCGGCGAGTACCAGTATGATGGCCCGAGAACTACTAAACTGGCTTGTGTTATTTAGGCGTTTGCGTTAAAGCTTAATAATTAACATTTTAACCAGATTTTGTAAATTATAATACATTAATTTTATGAAATGGCCTGGAAAATTATGATATAGTCTGAAGAAACCTTGTTCTGTAGAGATGCTGCCTGACCGGCTGAGTTGCTTCACTATTTTGTGTTCCTTTTGTGTATTAGCCAGCATCTGCAGTTCTTTATTGCTAAATTATATGATGTGATTAGCCCAGCGTAGATGAATCCAAATAAAAACGAAATCACGAACAAAACTTCGCCGTCACTCATAATATGCTGGGTCACATTTTGGCTTCATCGCTGACCGAATCTCCAAAGCTCTTCGGGTTATGAAGAGGCATCTCATTACTCAATCGGTGTGAATGGACAAGTGGGAAAGTGGACAGCCCCACAGCCTATGAGATTTGAAGCGATTGCGAGTAACTTCAGTGATTTTAGTTTCGAAAAAAAAGGTTTATTTAAACAAAAAGTAATTGTTCCAATATCATGCGGTTATCATTGCTTCCAATTTCCCCTCAAACTCGCACGTCGCCTCAGTTTATTGATTGATGTAGCACAGAAACAGGCCCTTCGACCCACCGATACCGTGATTACCCGTTCGCATTAGTTCTGTTATCCCGCTTTTCCATCCACTCCCTACACATAGGGGCAATTTGCCGAGGTCAATTAAACTTAAAACCCGCACGCCTTCATCCAAATATACAGTAGCTACTGATTTGCCTCGTGAAGCTACAGATTTGCCTGGTTACTTATTGTGTAGGAAGGCCTTGCATAGCTGGTTCACACCGAAGATAGACACAAAGTTCTGGAGTAACTCGGCGGGTCAGGCAATATCTCTGGGTATAAAGGATGGCTGACGTTTCGGGTCGTGATCTTTCTTCAGACGCCTGATGTGAAGAAGGGTCTCGACCCGAAACGTCATCTATTCCTTTTCTCCAGAGATGCTGCCTGACCCGCTGAGTTACTCCAGAACTTTGTCTGTGGAATTATCTGCCTAAGAGGGCGGTGGAGGCAGGTTCTTTAGATGCTTTCAAGAGAGAGCTAGATAGGGCTCTTAAAAATAGCGGAGTCAGGGGATATGGGGAGAAGGCAGGAACGGGGTATTGATTGGGGATGATCAGCCATGGTCACATTGAATGGCGGTGCTGGCTCGAAGGGCCGAATGGCCTACTCCTGCACCTATTGTCTATTGTCATAACTCCGTGTCGATCTTTAGTTACCTATTCCCTATTTACATAGTGTTTGGATCAAAACCCTGCAAGTCCCTACCAAGGGACATCGTGGAAATTCATTGTAGTAATCATTCCGACGAGGGCAGTTTGTGAATTAATAGTTTACCGTTTTGAAGGCGCGATATAAAAGCAAATTATTTGTGTTATTACACATGAAATACCTTTAAATTAATTTGTCAAAATTATATTAATCTGTGCAGAATCAAGCATCTGCCTGATTATTCACACGCACACCCACTGAATTAAAAATGTTACCGAAATTGCAGTGGAGGCCAAGTCACTGGATGGATTTAAGAGAGAGTTGGATAGAGCTCTAGGGGCTTGTGGAGTGAAGAGATATGGGGAGACGGCAGGCACGGGTTATTGATAGGGGACGATCACAATGAATGGCGGTGCTGGGTCGAAGGGCCGAATGGCCTACTCCTGCACCTATTTTCTACGTTTCTATGTTTCAAAAGATAAAAGCAATTCAGTCAATTCAAGATTTTTTTTCTTTATTGCCAGATAATACAATGCATTTGGTGATACAAAACATTCATGAGGTACAGTAATTCAGTTCCAAGTCACCATGAAAATAAATTGAAGGCCTGAAGCCCATGATCAAAGATACTAGAGGATCATCTAGTATCTTTACCAATGATTAACATCAAGGTTCAGAATTGGCACAAAGTTGATACAATGCAATCCCTGGGGATGAACAAAGGGACACAATCAAAAAATTATATATTTGAAGTCAGGCGATGATTGTTGCTGACATTATCAGCTGTCCTGAGTTGATGCTTGAGTCAACACCTCATTATTTACCCTCCATCAACGTGAGATCTTTCTAACCCCTGTGGCCATATTCTAATTCACACTAAGTCATATCCACCTGTCTGCCCTCTGCTCTCTTATCTGCATAGCCTTTGGTTAAACTACAGCTCAACTTTAACATTTTCATCCTTGTTCTCATTCAATTAAGTGCAGCACGGTTAAAGGCGGCACAGTGGTAGAGCTGCTGTCAGAGACCCGGGTTTGATCCTGACTACATGTGCTGTTCTGTACGGAGTTTGTACATTCCCCCTGTGACCGCCTGGGGTTCCTCCGGATGCTCCAGTTTCCTCCCGCACTCCGAACACGCACAGGTTTGTAGGTTGTGTTAAAGAGGGAACTGCAGATGCTGGAGAATCGAAGGTTACACAGAAAAGCTGGAGAAACTCAGCGGGTGCAGCAGCATCTATGGAGCGAAGGAAATAGGCAACGTTTCGGGCCGAAACCCTTCTTCAAACTGATCAGGGGTGGGGGTGGGTGGGGACAAGAAAGGGAAAAGGAGGAGTAGCCGGAAGGCTGGAGGGTGGGAGGAGACAGCAGGGGAGCTGAGGAAGGGGAGGAGACAGCAAGGACTAACAGAATTGGGAGAAGTCGATGTTCATGTGGGCTGACCCCGGGGGCATGAACATCGACTTCTCCCAATTCTGTTAGTCCTTGCTGTCTCCTCCCCTTCCTCAGCTCCCCTGCTGTCTCCTCCCACCCTCCAGCCTTCCGGCTACTCCTCCTTTTCCCTTTCTTGTCCCCACCCACCCCCACCCCTGATCAGTCTGAAGAAGGGTTTCGGCCCGAAACGTTGCCTATTTCCTTCGCTCCATAGATGCTGCTGCACCCGCTGAGTTTCTCCAGCTTTTCTGTGTAACCCAGGTTTGTAGGTTAATTGGTTTCTGGAAATTGTTAATTGTTCCTAATGTGTAGGATAGTGCTAGTGTATGGGGCAATTGCTGGTTCCACGCTGTATCTCTAAAGTAAAAAATTATAACTTAACAGCTCTGTACAAGAAAAGCAGTTGTGTTGAAGTCAAATTCAGCCAACTACTTACAAGCTCGTGGTTTTAACAATGTTTCTTGAATCTTACATATATCTTATCCTTTTTAAATGGCGTTTGAAGACATATTTAAGAAACAAGAAACTTCAGATGCTGGTTTACAAAAAAAAGGCACAAAATGCTGGAGTAACTCGGGTCAGGCAGCATTCCTGGAGAGCATGGATATGTGAAGTTTCAGGCTGGGACCCTTCTTTAAACTGATTGTGGGGGGATAGGGCTGGAAAAGGGGCAGGGTGAAGCGTCCCAGGTAATAGGTGAACACAGGCAAGTTTTTTTTGATAGGCATATGATTGGATAAAGGCCAGAGATTAAAACAGAAAGTATGAGACAAAAGGATTGAAGAGTTGCGAATTGTGAAGCCAGAGAAAAGTATGGAAAGGGAGGGGAGACATAGGTGCTAGTATGAGTGTGCATGGGTGGGGGAGAGGGGGGTTGTAGGCGGTTACCTGAAATTGAAGAATTCAATGTTCATACCGTATTGGTTTCCCATCCCTCTGAGATGCTTCCATTGGTATTTTGAAACGACAGAACAGTGCATCTTAATGACTCCTCTTCCCCATACATTGCCTACATATATTCACTTGGTAAATCAGAGGTTATGTTTAGACAATGGATCAAATCACATCTCCTTTTCTTAATACTTGAAGATATTTTTAACAAATAACTAGACCAACTGGACCCCTTGGTCCCCCAACGCAACCTGTTCCCCCAACGCAATATTCAACCACTCACCCACTGCCCCCACAGTAGGCCTGGTCCCCCAATGCAATCCGTTCCCCAACGCGATATTCCACCACTCATCTGTTCCCCCATATTCCAGCACTCACCCATAGCTCCCAACTGTGCAGAGGTGTATCCCCAGCACCAAAGATTATAGAGGTCTATAATCTTTGCCCAGCATTGCCTCTCCCTCCTCTTACTTTGAGGACTTTAAAAATAATGCAATTGCCCCCTCACATTCCTGTTGAGTTAAAAACTTGCTGGAAGGATTGAGTGTTGCTTGATTGCAACTTTGTTGCAAACTGGGCCAGCAAGGATTTGGATCCCAATAGCAATTGACCCCTCCCCCTCCTGTTCATGTAAAAATTTGGTGGAAGGACTGAGTGTATCTCGATTGCATCTTTGTATGCAACTTTGTTGCAAGCTGGGCCAGCAAGGATTTAGCTCTTAAATTCTTCTTAAACTTGAAATTTTAAACTTAAAATTTATGAATGACTTGTGAAATATAACATCAATGTGAACAAAACTTTATAGGAACGACCGCGGGACAAAGGTAATGTGGTGCAAAAATGTCCTACCGTGTACCAATTTGGCGTAGGTCCCAGATCACATAAGCATAGATAGATAGAAACAAGATGAGAGTTTTAATAATATACTAGACTAAGTGACTAGACTAATATACTAGTCCCAGCTTCACACAGGAGGGCTGGTCCCCCAACGCAATATTCCACCTCTCCACCAATTCCAATACACACACACCCTCCACCACACACACACACAAACACTCACACACGTACACTCATACACATACTCACACACATATACACACTGACATACACACTCACATACACAGTCACGCACACACACACTGACTCACACACCATATATATGACAGTAAAATTACGCAATCAACGCGATCTCTGCACTCACCGGAAATTACGCAATCAGCGCGGCCTGTCCACTAAGCGGAAGTCAGGAAATGAGCGGGACTTTTGAACCAAACACAGTCAGACCTAATAAAGCATTTATTCCTTCTAAACACAGTCGGACCTAATAAAGCAATCATTTCTTCCAAGCAGGGCAGCAGGTCAAACAACTCATGGCATTGTCATTTCATTTCATTTCCAATTAAGCATTGCACTTTCAAGTACAGGCAGGGCAGCAGGCCAAACAACTCATGGCATTGTCATTAAGGGCATACAAATCATTTATTGCAAGTACATTGCAGACTCACAGTTCAGTTGATTCATAGCTTAGAATGACAGTCGTGGCCTCTCCTTCACGATCTTGCAGAGTGACTGACTCACGTCCAGGCATCTGAGGTTTTATAGTACTGCCCCCCCCCCCCCCCCCCCCCCCCCAGAAGGGGCGTTTCCTTAATCGCGGTGATTGACAGGCGAGAGGACCAATCAGCTGATCTCAAAGTTTTTTAAACATAAAAAAAAAATTGAATCGATGGGAAAAATCCTGGGGGCTGGCTCAGCGGAGTAGGATTGAGTAAGATGGCCAAAAATAACAGCGATACAGGGTAGCGTTTTTTCTAAAATCAATATACAGCGCAGACAGGACGTGGTCAAGATGAGACTTTTAATTATATAGATACTAGACCAAGAGGGTCCTGTTGGGTCCCAGTCAGATGGGAGGCCTGGTTCCCCAACGCAACCCATTCCCCCAACGCAACATTCCACCACTCACCCATAGCTCCCATGGGAGGCCTGGTCCCCCAATGCAACCCGTTCCCCAACATAAGATTTCACCGCTCCCCTGCCTCCTCCAGCACTGAACTTTAAAAAAAAATCCAATTGCATTTCCCCTGCCTCCTCCAGCACTTCCAATTCCAATTCCACTGGCCCCTCGCCCTCCTGTGCTGGCAGAAGCAGGAGTAAGTATTCTATGATGGCAACATTGTTGCAAATGTCGAGGGACTGTGAGATTCCATTCAGTTGGAAACTTGGTAGAAGCACAGAGTGTTTCTGGATTGCAACTTTGTATGGAAGTTTGTAGTAAACTGGGGCCGCAAGGATCCAATAGTAAAAATCTTTTAAAAGTTGGCTTTTTCACTTTTAAATATCAATAACGTGAAATATAACATCAAATCTGAAGGAAACTTGACAAGGACGGCGACGGGAAAAAATTGAGTATGGTTGTGCAAAACCTTTAAAGCTACCATGTATCATTTTGGCGTAGATACGATCACACAGCCAAACACACAGAAACAAGATGGAACATTTAATGATAGATAGACAGATAGATAGAAAAATATTCCAAATAACTTGAGATGAACAGCAAGCATCTCACAAGTTATGGAGGTTATGCAAGTTGACATTTTCACTTATGCATAAGTGAAAATGTCAACTTGCATAACCTCCATAACTTGTGAGATGCTTTCTGTTCCTCAAGTTATTTGGAATATTTTTCTATCATTATGGGTTACACACTAAATACCTCCATCAATCATGTCGCACCAATGGTTATGTCCACCCCTCTCTCTCCCCCAGTTAACTCCCTCTTCTCCCCTCTCCCATCAAGCAAAAGTTACATAATTGTGAAAATGCACACCTCAGGATTCAGGGAGTTTCCTCCCAGCTGCTACCAGGCAACTGAACCTCCTATTAACAACTCGAGAGTGGTCCTGAGCTACTATCTACCTCATTGGAGGCCCTCAGACTTTAATCTTTAATCGGACTTTACTGGACTTTATCTTGACCTAAATGTTATTCCCTTAATCATGTATCTTACACTGTGGAAGGCTCGATTGCAATCATGTATAATCTTTCCACTGACTGGTTAGCATACAACAAAAGATGTTCACTGTACCTCAGTACAAATGACAATCAACTAATGTAACTGACTCACCAAACACTAATCCATTCCTCAAAACATTTGACCACCCATTGCATGCCACCCCGTCTCCCCCCCCCACCCTCTCATAGTAATAGTAATAGGTTCTTTATTGTCATTATAACGAAATTAAAGTACAACAAAATTAAAAATGCCAACCAGTTAGTGCACCATTCACAAATTATCTAAAAGCTAACGATACGTAGAAGAGAAATATCTAAAATAAACAACTAACATAAATAACATGAAAACAAAAAAAAAAAGCATAAACACACAACCATACATTCTTCTGTCGATTGCACAATCCCTTTGGTATGTAGCGTACCTGCACTCATTTGATGGCTATATTAAGTGTAGTTATTGCTGTGGGATAAAAACTGTTTTTGAGTCTGTTTGTCCTTGTCCTCATTGATCTGTACCGTCTGCCTGACGGCAACAGTTCAAACAGGGAGTGACGGGGTGGGAAATGTCCTTTATAATGTTCTGGGATTTCTTGAGACAGTGGGAACTGTGTAGGTCCTCCAAGGTGAGGAGAGGGCAGCCGACAATCTTCTGGGCGTTGTCAATAGCCCTCTGGAGCGCTTTCCTCTTAGCCGCTGTGCAGCTGGTGTACCACACGCATACACAGTATGTTAGGATGCTCTCTATGGAGCACCGATAAAAGGACAGCAGCAGTCTCTGGGTGATGTTGTTCTTCCTGAGCACCCTCAGGAAGTGCAGTCTCTGCTGGACCTTTTTCAGCAGCGCAGAGGTGTTCACGCTCCATGTCAGGTCCTCCTCAATGTGGATTCCCAGGAAGCGGAAATCCGCCACCCTCTCCACACAGTCCCCTCTGATGATTAATGGTGTAATGTCCGTTTTCTTCTTCCTGTAGTCTATTATGAGCTCCTTAGTCTTTGAGGTGTTGAGGAGCAGGTTATTCTCTCCACACCACACTGTCAGCTGCTCCACCTCATCCCTGTATGCGTACTCATCCCCCCCAGAGATGAGCCCCACCACCGTGGTGTCATCCGCGAATTTGACAATGGTGTTACTGTGGTGGGCGGGGGTGCAGTCATATGTGTAGATGGTGTAAAGCAGGGGGCTCAGCACACAGCCCTGTGGAGAGCCGGTACTGAGGCTGAGGGCCGTGGATGTGTGATGGCCCAATCTGACTCTCTGGCTGCGACCCGACAGGAAGTTATTTATCCACGTACAGGTGGAGTGTGGAAGTCCCAGGTCCCTTAGTTTGTCCACCAGTTTGTGGGGAAGGATGGTGTTAAAAGCAGAGCTGTAGTCCACAAAGAGCATCCACACGTAGCTCCCCCACTGCTCCAGGTGGGACAGTGCAGCATGGAGAGCTGTGGCTACAGCGTCCTCTGTGGATCTGTTCGCTCTATACGCAAACTGGTGGGGGTCAAAGCTTCGGGGCAGGAGTGATGTGATGTGACCCCGGACCAGTTTTTCAAAGCACCTCATCATCACTGGTGTGAGTGCGACTGGCCGGTAGTCGTTGAGGCTGGAAATGTGGGTTTTTTTGGGCAAGGGGACTATGGTGGAGGACTTCAGACAGGGTGGGACAGTGGACTGGGCTAGAGATTGGTTGAAAATCCTCGTAAAGACTCCAGCCAGCTGGTCTGCGCAGTCCTTCAGCATGCGTCCAGAGACGCCATCGGGTCCAGCAGCCTTCCTCGGATTGATGGCCCGCAGCGTGCGCCTCACCTCATGCTCCTCTATTTTGAGGGTTAAGCTGCTGTGGACCATGTGCTGTGATGTGGCTGTCTCTGGTGGCTCCACTTCAAAGCGAGCAAAGAAGAGGTTCAGCCCCTCTGCCAATGAGGCGTCACCTTCAGCAGCTCCAAGGTTGGTCTTGTAGTTGATGAGATACTGGATCCCCTGCCACACCTGCCTGCTGTTGTTACTGTCCAGGTGGTCCTCTATCCTCCTCCTGTAGTCTGATTTGGCCTCTCTGATGCCTCTCTTCAGGTTAGCTCGGGCCGTGCTGTATAAAGCCCTATTGCCAGACCTAAAAGCGGTGTTCCTCTCTTTTAACAGCCGCTGGACCTCCCGGGTCATCCAGGGCTTCTGGTTGGGGTAGACCTGGATGCGTTTGTCCACTGTGACAGTGTCCATGCTGTTTTTAATGTAACACAGTACACTGTCTGTGAACACCTCCAGGTCCCGGTGTTCAAACACATCCCAGTTGGTCCTGTCGAAGCAGTCCTGCAGCTGCTGAGAGGCACCATCAGGCCAAGTTGTGATGGTCTTTGTGATGGTAGGAGCAGTTTTCCTGAGGGGGGCATATGCAGGAATTAAAAGCAGGGACATATGGTCAGACTGGCCCAGGTGTGGTAGTGGTCTAGCCCTGTAGCCCAGCTTGATGTTGGAGTAGACCTTGTCCAGTGTGTTAGCTCCTCTTGTAGCACATTTAACATGCTGGTAGAATTTGGGGAGCATTGCCTTCAAGTCCGCGTGATTAAAGTCCCCTGCTATGATGTGAACAGCGTCAGGATATGTGCTCTGCTGGCTGCTAGTGCTACCATACAAATGTCCGATAGCCGAGTTAGCATTAGCATCCGGTGGTATGTATACAGCAGTTATCATGACGACAGTAAACTCTCTAGGGAGATAAATGGGCCTGCATTTAACAGTCACATACTCCAAGTCCGGGGAGCAGTGACTGTCTACAATCACTGTGTTAGTACACCAGTTGTTGTTCACGTACACACAGAACCCTCCTCCTCTGCTCTTACCGGAGTCTCTTGTCCTGTCATGACGCTGTGTGGTGTAACCTGCTAGCTCGATAGCAAAGTCCGGAATGAATGAAGCCAGGTCTCCGTGATCAACAGAATGCAGCTGTCCTTCACGGCGTTGTTAGCTGCAGTCCGTAGCCTCAGTTCATCCATCTTGTTAGCGAGGGATCTGGCGTTCGTGAGAAACAGGCTGGGAAGCGGTGGTTTGAGTGGCTGCCTCCGTAGCTTGGCTAGCGCGCTGGCCCTGCAGCCTCGCTTTTGCCTTCTCTCTCTGCGCCGCCTTCGCCTCCTCCTTGCGGGGATGGTAATCCACGGAGAGCCGGGGCTCCTCGCTATGTCCACCGGGATCTTGTGTGAACGGACAAACTCGGCTGTAACACTCCGCTCGTGACCAGCTCCAATCCTAAGGAGATCATGCTGGTCGTAGACGTTGTTCACCCGACAGAAAGTACAGAAAGTACACAGGACAAAAAACAACACACGTACACAAAAGACCGAAAGAACATTCAGCTGCCGCAACTGTGTGCGCCGCCATCTCCTTGTACTGGCTATCTCCCTTCTGTTCTTTTAGTCCAGAGGAAGGGTCTCGAACTGAAATGTTGACTGTCCATTTTCCTCCACAGATACTGCTTGACCCATTGAGTTCCTCCAGGACTTTTGTGTTTTGTGACTGGATGTTGATGCTCCAGGAAAGAGTAGTGAGGCCACCATTAGGATGAAGTCTCAGGTGTTGTACTGCCCATTGTCCAGGAATGAGTAGGTTAACCTATGATGAGCGTTTGTTGGCACTCGACCTGTACTCGCTGGAGTTTCGAAGAATGGGAATAGTGAAAGGCTTGGATAGAGTGGATGTGGAGAGGATGTTTCCGTTAGTGGGAGAGTCTTGAACAAAAGATCATATCCTCAGAATTAAAGGATGTTCTTTTAGGCAGGAGATGAGGAGAAACTTCTTTAGTCAGAGGTTATGGGAAGAAAGCAAGAGAATGGGGTTAGGAGGGGGAGATAGATCAGCCATGATTGAATGGTGGAGTAGATTAGATGGGTTGAATGGCCTAATTCTACTATTACGTGACCTTATGACCCATTGGGCTACTTCCTACTCTTTTAAGGAGTTATTTTATTAGCTGGATAGAATAGTAAGATTAAACGAGCTTACCAGTTTGAAGTTTGATCTGTATTTTATGAGGAGTTACGATGAGGGATTACGTGAAGAACCCGTCTAGCACGCATGCGCGACATACTTCAAAGCAGCGGTGTGGAATCACAGAAAACACAATAATTGAAATAAACATAGTAAAGACAAGGAGAACTAAGTTACCAGTTGATCTCTATAATTGAGGGTGGGAGCGGAGGGCACGTAATCCCTCATAGTAACTCCTTATAAAATACAGATCAAACTTCAAACTGGTAAGTTCTCGTTTAATCTTACTATTTTACTTCGGTGTCACGTGAGTGACTACGTGAAGATTTTAAAGCTCTGTGATTTCAAACCGTGTAACAGTTCATACTTCACTCGCTGCCGAAGTCATTCAAGGGAGGAAGTATGGTTTGTAATCAACCATGAATCTGTTTGTAAGACAATAATGGTATTTATTAAACAATAACAAAAAGAAAAGAATGCTCCCCCGGGCTTAAATTATATATTTGCAGATTCTAAAACTCTTTCTGCAAATAAAACAGGTTCTGCTAGGCTTATCGTAGAACGTTTGGAATGTTTTCTCCATGGACCACCCCGCAGTAGCCAGGATGTGGTCCAATGGCATGTCCATCCTTTTAGCCGCCGATGTGGATGCTGCCCTGGTGGAGTGAGATGTACATACGTCAGTATCTACTCCAGCAGCTCCCAGTACCTGCTTGAGCCATCTGGAGATGGTTTGGCTCGCCACCCGACCATGAGGTTTCTTGGAGCTGACCCATAGGGCTTTTTCTCTCCCTCAGGAATCTCTTGTTGTGTTGATGTAAACGAGTAAATGAGTCATGACACATAACCGTGGGTCAGGTGGGTACGCCCGGAAATCCATAACTAGGCCTGAAGTTCCTGGCCTGCTCTGCTTTACCAGCTCCTGAATAGTGAATGTGATACGGTCTGGTGTTATAACCATGTTGTCCAGTCGAAGTAAGTGGAGGGACTGGACCCTTTGTGCTGAGACTAGTGCCATCAGCATGACCGTTTTCAGGGTTAGCTGTTCCAGGGTGAGAGACCTGGCTGGTGACCATCCCCTTAGGTATGTCAGGATAACACTGACATCCCAGATTTTGGTGTACCTAGGTCTTGGGGGGTTGGAATTGAATATCCCTCTCATTAGTTTGATCACCAGCCGGTGAGACCCTATGGCCTGTTGTCCTGGTGCCTGGTTTAAGTAGGCTGACAGAGCACTTCTGGCGCTATTGATGGCTCTGTAGCTCAGTCATTCATTATGGTGAAGGCCGGCCAGGAACTCCAGTACATTAGTTACGGTTGTTGATGAATATGTTGTCCCAGTTTTCGAGCAGTATGTTTCCCACTTCCTTATGCTCGATAGGTATTGTTTCCTGGTGGACATACGGTGGGACGCTGTCATCGTGTTCATGGTCCTGTTAGATAATCCCAGGCCCAGCAGTGGTCTTTTCAGAATCTGCAACCCAGTAGGTTAATTCTGTCATGGCATGGATGACTTATGCCTGACACTGGGTGAGTCAATAGGTTTGGACTACTGGGAATGGTCATTGGAGTTTCAATGACCATGTCGAGGACCACTGGGAACTATGGCTGTGTAGGCCAGTTGGGTGCTATCAAAATACCCGAAGCAGAGTCCATCTGTATTTTGTGTAGTACCCTACTGATGAGGCAGAAGGGGGGAAAGGCATAAATAGTTCCCCCAGTCCAGTGCAAATGCATCTATCGCTGCTGCCTCAGGGTCTGGTTCCCAAGCGACATACATTGGTACCTGGTGATTTAGTCTGGATGCAAAGAGATTGATATCTGGTGTGCCATATTGCTTTGTAATTTTAGCAAATGCTTTAGGATTTAACATCCATTCGGTGTTATCATTGAATTTGCGTGACCTGGTGTCTTCCACTGTATTTAGCTTACCTAGTAGGTAAGTTGCTGATAGCCAAATATGTCTATCAACACACCATTGCCAGATTGTTGACCAAATTGTCACATGATATCGATATTATTCCGCCCATATGGTTAATATAGGCCACCACCATGGTATTAATCTGTAAATGAACATGCAAGTGGTGCATATTCATAAAATATGCTTTTAAACCATAAAACGCACCCAACATTTCCAAACCACCATTATAACTGTGATATTGCTTCAATGGGTAATTTCATGGTTCGGTCAAAGTGATCTGCATGTCGTTTTAACGCCTGCACTTTTGCTCTTTCTAGGTTTTGATAGTGCAAAGGTCCAAATTGTGCAGCTGGAAATGCTGCTACTATTTTGCCAATTACTTTTGCCACTTGTCGGATGGTTGGTCGATTGCTAACCATTAAATTGTTACACGTCTGTGCCAATTCTGCTGCTTTATCTTTTGGCAACGTTACAGACATGTGGACTGAGTTAATTGTGAATCCCAGATAGTCGATAGTTGTGGATGGCGTCAACTTAGAATTATCTGGATGTACAATAGTAAAACAAATCCCAAGGTTTCAAACAATTGTTTGGTAGCTAACACAGCTGATTTAGCCAATTCCATGGTTTTGCCCACTATTAAGATATCATCAAGATATGCCATGACAATATGTTTCTGTTTTCTTAATATTGCCAAGGCTGGTTTTAATATCTTGGTAAATAGTCTTGGGGCTGATGTTAATCCATTAGGCGACGCTTTAAACTGCCATTGTTGCCCCATCCAGGTAAATTTCAGGTATCTACGATGATCCTTTTGAATGGGGACTGAATAGTAGGCATCTTTTAAATCGATGCTTGCCATAAAGTATCCTTTGGAAATCAGCTGTTTGGCAGTTACAAATGTTTCCATTTTTAAATGTATATACTTAACAAAGGTATTTAGTGAAGTTAAGTCAATGATGATGCGACATCCACCATCTTTTTTGTTTTTGGGAAATATATTTGAGACAAATTCCAAAGGGTCATGTTTAGATATCTCAATGATACCCTTTGTAAGTAACCTCACCAGTTCTGCTTTACCCTCTAGTTTTTCTTTGACTGAGGGGGTAAAGACCCTTTGGGGTGCATGCTGAACTGGTGGCATATTTTCTTGAATGAATTCTATTTTATATCCACGAATACTGTTAAGTATATAACTATCATTCATGATAGTCCTCCATGCTTCCATGAACAGGAGTAATCTCCCCGCTGTTAGTACAGTATCCTCACTTTTTATATGCTGGCAGGCACCAAACCCACCTACCTCCATACAATACAATACAATACCTTTATTTGTCATTTGAACCTCACATGAGGTTCAAACGAAATTTAGTTTCTGCAGCCATACAATAAAAGAACCAAAACACACACCAACACTATTCACATAAACATCCATCACAGTGGCTCTCCTCCTCACTGTGATGGAAGGCAAAGTTCTTGTCTCTCCCCTGCATTCCATTTCCCTCCCGAAGTCGAGGTCAAAGCCCCCGGCGGGCGCTAGTCCGCGGCAAATTAAGGCCGCGCCGGGCGTTGTAGGGCCCCCCTCCAGGTCACTCTCAACCCCGCAATTCGGGCGGGAGAAGTCGCCGCTGCCGGTGCCCCGCAAAGCAGCCTCCCACCGGGGATCCGCGAGCTCCCGGTGTCACCATCCACCGGAGCCGGGCCGCAGCAACGCGCCACCGCCGCTCTCCACGCCCCGAAGCCGGCCAGCTCCACGGAGGTAAGTCCGCAGCAGCTCCACAGCAGCTCCACAGCTCCACAGCAGCTCCCCAGCTCCACAGGCTCCGCGGCTCCACAGCAGCTCCCCAGCTCCACAGGCTCCGCAGCTCCACAGCAACTATGGAGCAAGTCCTCCGTAGTTATGGGTGTGTTCCTTTCTTCTGTTTCTTCATCTGTCGTTGTACTGCTGGGTGGGGGTGGCACATTTTCTATGGGGACCGTTCCGGGCCCTGGCCTAAAAAAGGCTTTCGGGGATAGTATGCGGATCCCGAGCTTTCACCAGTCCCATGAGGTTGACGTCGACTGGTGGACAAGGTGGGGTATTGCCGTCTGGGTTGTGTGGGTCTGCTCGTTCCGGGGTCTGCCCTCATGAGGCCGAATCCTTTTGACTCTTCCTCTAGATCTTTTACTTGTTTGGACAAGTCCTTACCAAATAGCAGGATCAGTGGCTCTGAGGCCGGTGTTTTGCACAGTCCTGCAAATTTGGGATTGAGGGCAGGTCTTATTACCTCCTTGTGGAGGTTGTTGATTTCCTATTGGGTATTACACAGCAGAGCCAGTGTGTCTTGCTGGTTGGTGGTCATGTCCACCCCATCCACGGAACGAGCATAGGATGTTATGGCTGATGTCAGGAGCTTGAGGATGCGCTGCAATTTTAGTTCCTGGTTTTGGATGCCCTGCCTAAAGTACCCCCAGATTTGGCTGTTAACGGCGGGTACGTTGAGCGAAATGCAGTTCTCCGGAGGCGAGTAGAGTTCTAATGCTTCATTGACTACCTGTTCTTGTAGGGGTTTGAAGGACAGGTAGTCAATGCTGGCCGCTAGTTTTGGCTGCAATGGCCGCCGTGCTCGTGGTGTAGCCGCGTAGCAGTTCACCACACCCAGCAGCTCTTCCTGATCCTGTACCCCGTGCGTACTCCCGACAGCTTCGGCCAGTGACCCCTGTTCCTGACCAGCCCAGTCCTGGTCGCTAACGCTGCCCTCGGCTGAGGGGGAAGTGATGGCCAGTGCATTGTAGGGCACTGGTGCGGGAGTGCCTGAACTCCCTTGGCGAGACTGCTCCAGCTCCCGAAGCAAGTCTCGCTGGAGCATTTGCTCCATGAGCCTTTCCATACGGCTCAGGTAGCTGCTTCTGCCGTTCTCAGGCAACAAGTCTTCCTCGTCGGAGTTATCAGAGATTACCGGCGTGTCTGATTTCCTTTTTGATTTACCTCCAGTCTGCTGCTGTTGGTCAGGCTGCGCTAGCGGTACTTGGCTCGGCTCGGAATCAATTATTGTGGACCGCAGCGCGTGCGGTCCAGGTGCCGCCACTCACCCCCCACTGATGGAACGCTCCTGTTATATTGGTAGTCGAACGGGGGGGCGGTCTTTTTTCCCTGCACAAAGCAGAACAAGGTTTTGTAAATTACGACCTCAGAGTAAATACTTACCTGACGGTCCGTCTTTTTAAACTTGTAGCGGGAGCGCCTGCACTACCGTTCGTCGTTGTTGCACTGAGTGAACGCTCATGTCGTGCATGCGTGCTGGACGGGTTCTTCACGTAGTCACTCACGTGACTCCAAAGTAAAACATGACACATATCTTACTGGTACAGCCATGTCAGTAAACATAGTGTATTTAACACATTCGCATAGAATGCTTTGTTCTATTTTTAATGGGATACCGCTCTTGACCAAACCCATTTGCTTTCATTTCTGCCACTGAGTTCCTTCCCTTACTCTATTCCCAGAACCCAGGAATATTTTTGGGAGGTCTGATAAAGGGCCTCGGTCCAAGCGTCAATTCCTAAGGTGGATCCTAAAATGACATCTATTTTCTCCAGGGATGCTGCCAGACCTGCTGAGTTACTCCGGTATTTTGCATCTATCTTCTATGTGAAACAGCATCTCCAGTTCATTCTTATAAATTGTTTTCCCAATTACCACTGAACTTCAGTCATGCAGTAAATTCCAAATCTTTATAATTCACTTTGTTTGTAAAAAGTTCATCTTCTGGCTCTCTGGTCAACTGCCACTATGTCCACAGGTCACTAACCTATGGAAATGTTTTTTTCCTTGTACTCAGACTTGGGTTTCTTTCTGTGGAATGGTAGAGATTGAGGATAGACATGATAGAAGTATATACAATTATGAAAGCCATAGAAAGGGTAGACAGTCAGAACCTTTGACCTAGGGTGGAAATGTCATGGTTGAGAGGGCATCTTTTTAAGCTGAAAAGGGCAAGTTTAAAGGAGATATGTGGGGCAAGTTTTTTTACACAGAGAATGGTGGGTACTTGAAATGCGTCGCCAGGGGTGGTGGTGGAGGCAGATCGGATAGCGCTGTTTAATAGGTTTTTAGATGGGCACATAGATATGCAAGGACAGGAGGGATATGCATTGTGTACAGGCAGTGGAGATTAATTTATCTTGTCATTATGTTTGGCATGAATAGTGTGGGGCAAAAGGCTTGTTCCTGTGCTTTACTGTTTTATGTTCGAAGTCCTCCATTGAAACCTCTCATGATTTTGAAAATCTTGAATGATTTTCATCTTATCTTTTGTTCTCAGTATTGTGTCTTAGACTGAACAATTTTTTCTTCACAGTTTCTGCCAACGTGGCTTAATTAGGAACTGCAAGCCTAAGTTTCTGGGACCAAAATTATTTTGATTATTTTCACTGCACATGGAATGACCCAATCTTTTTTCACTTTTCAGCTACAAGAGCAATGTGAAAAAGTCAGAGCAAAGTGCAAATGTGATTCTGCATCCAAACAATTTACAGCTCTCTTTTGGATTTCTGTAAAAATCAGCAGTTTAAAATTCATAACAAATCTACCCTGGCATCAATATTTATAACAATAAACAAAGCCAGACTTGTTTTGAAATTTAGCTTGTTTAGCATTATAACTTGTCAAACATTGAATTTTAAGTTGCCACTGATATGAACCAGATCCACCTAAGGAATTAACGCTTGCCCCAATTTTATTGCATTCCTATAGAGTACACAGTTCTCTATTCACCATGTCCTGACTTAGCCTATATCCTAATTATTTTGCTCTTCTGACACTAAGCGCTGGAGCAACTTGGCGGGTCAAGCAGCATCACTGGAGAACATGGATAGGTGGTGTTTTGGGTTGGGACTCTTTTTCAGACAGGAGAGGGGGGAGCCCAGGACCAGAGGACATAGCCTCAGAATAAAAAGGCATAACTTTTAGAAAGGAGATGAGACCCAATTGAAACTTATCGAATAGTGAAGGGCATGGATAGAGAGAATATGGAGAGGACGTTTCTACTAGTGGGAGAGTTTAGGACCAGAATAAAAGGACATACCTTTTAGAAAAGAGATGAGGAAGAATTTCTTTATGCCAATACTGAGGCTCTTTAAGGCGCTGGTTAGGCTGCATTTGGGGGTATTTGTGTGCAATTTTAGGCACCATATCTGTGGAAGGATGTGCTGGCTCTGGAGTGGGTCCAGAAGAGGTTTACAAGAATGATCCCAAGAATGAGTTAGTTAACATATGATGAGTCTTTGACGGCACCGGGGCGTGTACTTGAGTTTAGAATGATGAGTGAGGAACTTGAAAGGCTTGGATAGAGTGGATGTGCAGAGGATATTTCTACTAATGGGAGATTCCAGGGCAAGAGGTCATAGCCTCAGAATTAAATGACATTTCTTTTGGAAAGAGATGCGGTGAAATTTCTTCAGTCAGAGAGTGGTGAATCTGTGAAATTCTTTGCCACAGAAGGCTGTGGAGGCCAAGTCAATGGATATTTTTAAGACAGAGATAGATAGATTCTTGATTAGTACAGGTGTCAGAGGTTATGGGGAGAAGGCAGAAGAATGGGGTTAGGAGGGAGAGGTTGATCAGCCATGATTGAATGGCGGAGTAGACTTGATGGGCCGAATGGTCTAATTCTACTCCTATCACTTATGACCTTATTCATCAGAAAATTAAACCTGTCACATCATGCTTACCTTTGTATCACTTCTTGAAGGAAATCAATAGATCTGTACCAAATTTTGGCCCCATTAAGTATCACAACAGGGCATTTTAAACACAGTTTAGTTTAGTGTCACGTGCACCGAGGTACAGTCAAAGTTTTTTGTTGCGTGCTATCCAGTCATTGGAGACTAAATACAATTACAATTGAGACGACCATAGTGCACAGATAGAGGGTAAAGGGGATAGAGGAGATTAAGAAGTGCATAGTTAAAGTAAGAAATGCTGCTATTGGAGTCAAATGTTTAAAAGAGTGGAGCGATTGCAATGAGTGATTGCAGGTCCACTTCTGTGACCAGCATGCAGAGTCGCCTGGCTTTGTCATCATCTTGTTCAGATAGTCCATCGATTGAAATTAAAGAAAGCAAGATTGTGAATAGCGGTTCTGAGAATAATATATATATGGTTTAGGAATGGCAGAGGAATTTATAAAATGGGCACTATGCCTGGTCAACTCTTTGAAAACATTTTTCTAATTTTGCTTCATTTTTCCTTTCAGATTGTTTTAAATAAACAAACTTTAACCTACTCTCTTTAGGCTGAATGTAGTGATTCTTCATTTCCACAAACGACATTTGTGGTAGATCATACCTGTTGCCAATTAGTGAATTCATTTGATTTGTTTGATGTTCATAAGTTCTTGGAGCAGAATAAGGCCATTTGTCCCATCAAGTCTACTCCGCCATTCAATCATAGTTGATCTATCTTTCCCTCTCAACCACATTCTCCTGCCTTCAACCCATAAACCCCTGACACTCTTACTCATCACTAATCTGTCAGTCTCTGCATTTAAAAATATCTCTTGACTTGGGATAGCCACAATTCAGAAGATTCACTACCCTCTAACTAATGAAATTCATTCTCCATTCCATGACGTGGTTGGTATGGTGTTCATCGTGGAGATGTCAGAACGTGCAAGAGTTTATTGACTTGCACTTCCTCTTCCTCTCTAATCAGCCTTCATTATTCACACAGTCCTCAATAATTGAGGGATTCGACAATTCACTTCACAAGCATCGTTGCAGATGGTTGCAACATGGAAAATGCTTTCTTGGTCACCTTCCTTTCCAACTGACTCAAAGACTAGAGGGCATAGTTTAGTTTAGTTTAGTTTAGCGATACAGCCTCGAAACAGGCCATTCGGCCCACTGAGTCCACACCGACGAGCGATCATCCATACACTAGCACTATCCTACACACTATGGACAATTAACAAATTTAATAGTAGGATTAAACGAGTACTTACCAGTATGAAGTTTGATCTGTATTTTATGAGGAGTTACGGTGAGGTATTACGTGAAGAACCCAGCTCTACTGCGCATGCGGCATACTTCGAAGCAGCGGTGTGAAATCACAGGATAGACACAATATTTGAAGTAAGATAGTAAAGATCACGAGACATCAGTTTATTAGTTTGATCTATATAATGAGGGTGGGAGCGGCGGGCACCTAATACCTCACCGTAACTCCTCATAAAATACAGATCAAACTTCATACTGGTAAGTACTCGTTTAATCCTACTATTTTACTTCGGAGTCACGTGAGTGATTCCGTGAAGACTTCAAAGGTCTGTGATTTCAAACCGTGTAACAGTTTTTATTTCACTCACTGCCGAAGTTTATGAGGGAGGAAGTGTTATCGTAATCAACCAGTGGATCTGCTTTCAAAAGAAACAGAAAGGTATTTGTTAACAATAACAACATAAAGAGCTCCTCTGAGCTTAAATTAATATTGCAGTTTGTAATATTCTCCTGCAATTAAATCAGGTTTATCAACGGTTTATAATAAAAAATGTTCAGAACGTCGTTCCCTTGACCATCCTGCTGTATTGAAAATGTGGTCAACCGGGATGTCCATTCGTTCAGCCGCTGATACCAATGCTGCCCTAGTGGAATGGGATTAAATGTATTATTATCTATTCCGGCAGCTTTCAGTACCTGTTTGGGCCACCTTGGAGTGGTTTGGCTCGTACCCCGTCTTGGGTTACTGTGGTTGACCCATAGGCTTTCCTCTCCCTCTAAGATTGTGTGTTGTGTCTATATATAGTAGTAGATGGGTCACCACACTCAACCTGGACTCTGGTGGGTAGGCCCGGAACCCCACCAGTGAATTGGGCGTTCCTGGTCCATATAGCCATATAACGACTACAGCACGGAAAACACAGGCGATCTCGACCCTACTAGTTCGTGCCGAACTCATAATCTTGCCTAGTCCCAAATACCTGCGAGTTAGATTTTACCAGACCTAAATATGAACGTGATGCGTCCGGGGTAATCACCATGTATCTAGTCTAGTTTATGGAGTGACCGGACTCTGTGAGCGTGTACGAGAGCCATAAGCATGAGCGTTTTTTAAACATAGATTAAGCAAGCTGAGGGATCTGGCTGGTGCCATTCTCTGAGATATGTCAATATCACACCAATATCCCATACATGGGTATATACCTGGGTGTTTGGGGCTTATATTATAGTTGCCCTTCATAAGTTTACCTTCAGTGGATGGGATCCCATGCTCCGCTGTCATGCTGTTTTAGATAAGCAGATAAGGCGCTTCATGCTGTATTTACGGCATTGTAACTCACCTTTTGGTCATGGTGTAGATGTTCCAGGAACTCCAATACGTCAGTGGTTGAATAATTCGGTATGTTGTCCCTGCGTCGTGGCAGTATTTTACCCATGTTAGCTTTTAGTGACTGTTCGCAGGGATGCCGACATGGTGGTCCCTTGGATAATCCCAGTCCCTGGTAAGGTCTATTCAAACCCTGCACCCAGGAGTTTGATGTTTCCCTGGCATGGGTGGCTTGTGCCTGATACTGGGTTGAGTCAGCAACCATGGTCCACTAGGGAAATCCATAGGTGACTCGCCCACCGTGTCGTGATGAACTGGGAACCATGGCTGTGTAGGCCGGTCGGGCACGTTCAATATCTCGGAGACTCCCATCTGTATTCCGAAGTGCCCGTCTGATGAGGCAGAAGGGAGGAAGGCAAAGCAGAAATTCCCCCTTCCAGCGTGTAGGCATCTATCGCTGCTGCCTCTAATCTGGTTCCCAAGTCACATACATAGGTTACTGGTGATTCCTTCTTGTGCAACCAAATTGATATCTGGCTTTCAAACTGCTTAATACCTTTAGCAGATATTTTGGGTTTAACATCTATTCAATGTAATCATAAATTTACCCCGTGACCTGGTGTCTCCCACTGTGTTCTAGCTTCCTAGGACATAGGCAGCTGATAGTTAAAATGTCTTTTGACACACCATTGCCAGATTTGTTTGACCAATTTGATGCACAACAATGATTATTATGCTCCCCATATGGTTGATATAAGCCACCACCATAGTATTATCAATCCGTAACCACATATGTACGTGCTGCATTTGAAATGCATATGTTTTTTAGCCCAATAGGCGCTCACCAATCCCAAGTAGTTGATGCCCGGTATGTGTAGTAACGATGTTTGTGAATTGGTCCATCTGTTACCTGTGCTGGATATGGAGTTTAGTTGCTCCCCAGCCTAAAGTATTGGCATCGGTTTTTAATAACCAAATTGGGATTGGTGATGATAATAGGGCTGAAAACTATGCCAAATAGATGTCTACCCACCACCTTAGTTGTGATATAGCTTCAGTGGGTTCATTCATGATTTGATTATAGTGACCCAAGTACCTAGGCAAAGTAACAGTCATATGGACGGAATTATTATTGAAGCCCAGATAATCCTTGGTAGTTAACGCTTCAATACTGGTTTATCTGGGCGTGGGATAAACCTCAGAGCTTAGGGAGCTGTTTCGTAGCTAGAACTGCTGCCACAGCTAATTCCTTTGTTTCCCCTAATATGAGGATATCATCCAATATATGCCATGATTATGCTTGTTTTCTTAATATTTTCATGGCCGTTTGATATTTATAATAGATTTAGGGCAGAAGTTAGACCATAGGGACTGCTCTATGCTCCCATGGTTGCCCTAACCGGGATATCCATTATCCAGGTAAAATTTTTAGGTATCTATAATGATCCTAGTGTATGGGTATAAGATAGTTAGCATCTTCCATATCAATGCTCCCCTTAGGTATCCTTGGGAGATCAGATGCCTGGCAGTGACAAAAACCCATCTCCATCTTAAAGTGTATATATACTCAACAGATTTATTTAGTGATATTAGATCAATGATGATGCTACATTCACCATCTTTTGTAGTTTCCAATGGTTCATGTTTACTCCCATGATCCGTTTAGTAATGAGCCTTTCTAGTTCAGCTTGACCTTCTCACTTCTCTTTTCTTAGAGGGAGAAAGTGCCCTTTGGGCGCATTGCTGAACTGGCGGTAATATGCCCAATTTGAATTCGTTTTTATCCTCTAATACTGTTGAGTATATTTTAGTTATTTGTGACAGCATCCCATGCTTTATTAACAAGTGTAAATGCCCCCCCCCCCCGCAGTTAGTAGAACACCCTTGTTTAGTGTAAACTGGGAGGAACCAGACTACCTACCTCCATGTTTGTTGTTTTTTCATGAAGGCGTAGTTTGCTGGTATGCTGGTGCTGTCGGTGGGGCGGCGCATCTTCCCACGGCTCCGCTCTGGGCCCCGTCTAAAAAGAACTTTGGGGGTAATGTGAAGCGGTCGCCAGGCTTTCACCAGTCCTTGTTTGATATCGCTGGTGGATGCCGAGGGGTGCTGCCAGCTGGGTGTTGGATGCGATGTCCTGCTCGTTCCATGGCCTGCCTTCATGAGGCGCACAGGTTTAGCTGCCTCTCTTCCCGCAGCAGCGGTTTGCATAGCCCCATATATTTGGGGTTGCGGGCAGGTCTATATGCACCATTGTTCAGTCGAGTATCCCAAATTTGGGAACATCTTAGGCGTCAGCACCCTGGTAGTGCAATGGGATAGTCTCATCCTGGGAGAGTATAATCCGTGGAAAAAACGAGCAAAGGCGGTAACATCTTGACCCTTCTGTAGAATTCGCTGCTTGTCTGCGAGTCCGCTGACCCAGCTGCCTGCGGATTTGCCTCTGGAAAGGCCTGCTCCTGCAGGGCTTTGTTGGGAAGATGGTCGCGTGGAGGAGCCATGTAGTGGCCCACGACACCCAGTAGCTCTTCCTGATCCTGCTCCCCTGGCATACTGCTGTTCTCGTCCGCCTGCCCAGCGTTTAAGCCAGCCCAGCCCTGGCCTCCTTAGCTAGCCTCAAAAGAGGGAGCAAAAGGGTGTGCTATAAATTGGAGGAGGCATAGCTCAAACTCCGCTGTTGCATCAATCCCTCGACAAGGGAGATGGCTAGTGCAATAGCACTGGGGTAGGAGTCAGCTCCCTTGGCATTCAGCCAGTGCCCCTTTATTCCTGGAGGTGAACTCCATGACCTCCTCTGGCTTGGGGAGACAGACATACTTATTTTTGCTGTCTCCAACCTGTTCCAGTTTTGGAGGAAGTTGGCTCCTGTAGAACCTGTTGAATTGGGAAGATTTTTCTCTTACCTGTATGTAGAGGCTGCCTGCCGTTTTCCAGGCGGCATTGTGGCGGTTCCCGGGCGGCGATTCTCCTTGTCAGGAGTCTGCAGGGCTGCCGGTCGGGTTTTTAAACTTCCCGCCGGTCCGCTGCTGTTACCAAACAGCTGTTCAGCGGACCGGCATTAGCGCAGCTCCTTGCAGCGGTCCGCAGCGTTTGCGGTCCGGGTAGCGCCTTTTCCCCGTCCACTGTCGGCTCCACGCTGGAGTCGAAACGGGGCCGCTCACCATGCCTCTCTACTTTGCTCCCCCTGGAGCAAAAACCACAAGGCCCGATTAAGGTAAGTACTTACCTCTCGTCCCTGGATGCGGGAGCTGCCCGACTCCCGCTGGTCGCGTTCTGCACAGCTGTGCGTAATGCCGCATGCGCAGTAGAGCTGGGTTCTTCACGGAATCACTCACGTGACTCCGAAGTAAAATCAAAGATAAATGAAACTACAAACCTGTAGATATTTGGAGTTTGGGAGGAAACCGGAGCATCTGGGGAAAATCCACACTGTCACGGGGAGAATGTGCAAACTCTGTACAGAATATTAGACCCGGGACTCTGGTGTTATAAGGCAGTAACTCTACCATGCCACTGAGCTTCAAAGTGAGAGGGCAACATTGGAAGATGTGCACGGCACGTTTTTTTACATGGAGGGTGGTGGGTGACTGGAATGCACTGCTATGGGTGGTGGTAGAGGTAAGTTTACTAGTGGCATGTAAGAGGTTATTAAATAGGCATGTGGATATGCAGGAAATGGAGAAATGTGGATCATTTGCAGATAATTTATCTTGGAATTGAGTTTGGCACAGACATTGGTTGCTGAAGGATCTGTCCCTGAATGTTACTGTTCTATGCTCTGTGTAGATGACCGTGCAGGCCATGATCGGTGTTAGGACACAAAAATAAAATTAAATATTGATTGAAATCAAGATTTCACAGATAAAGATATGAGATTATTATGGATTATATGGATTACATAATTTTAACTGCGCCAAAAACACTAATGGATAACAGTAGATTTTAAAAATGTTGTCAATAAAAGTTGGGTATGTTTTTCTGAACACTTTTATGAGGTGCACAGGCATGTTTTAAAATAATTATCAAAAATATTCAATAACTAAAACAAGTGTATGGCTGTGAATCCATTAAATGTTGAATGTAGTTTTACTTCCAAAATCTTTTTCAGTACACGGATGAGTGAACAAATTATTGGAAGGACATTTTCGTTGATGAACATACTAGGTTAAGACTCCTAAGTATGCCAGTAAATACATTTTGAATGAAGTAGAAATGAATAATTACATATGAGCCTGAGCTACAGGGAGAAGTTGAGCAGCTTCGGACTTTATTTCTTCGAGCGCAGGATGATGAGGGGTGATTTTATACAGGTGTATAAGATCATGAGAGGAATAGATAGGGTAAATACACTGAGTCTTTTGCCCAGAGTGGAGGATTCAAGAACCAGAAACCATTGGTTTAAGGGGGGGGGGGGGGGGGGGGGGGGGGGGGGGGGGGGGGGGGGGGGGGGGGTAGAGAATATTTAATAGAGACCCGTTAGGACAACAGCTTTACACAAAGGGTTGTAGATGTATGGAACCAGCTGCCAGAGGAGGTAGTTGAGACAGATATTACCACAATGCTTAAAACAACATTTTGATAGGTACATGGGTCGGATAGGTTTAGAGGGTTATGTGCCAAACACAGGCAGGGGGACTAGTATAGATGGGACATGTTGATTAGCTTCGGCACGTTGGGCTGAAGGGCCTGTTTCGACGCTGTATAACCCAATTACTCTGTTTGAATGCATTGCCTGATTGCTCTGGTTCATAGAAATATTGCATATGTCATTATGCAAATAAAATCTTGTGGAAACTTGAGCTGTAACCTAACGAGCACAATTTGGGCACAATTTCCCAACCACGCTAAAAGCGGAACTATACCCGTACACATCCCATTATATAACAACCAATGCATCTGTAACACTACTTTACAGGGTTTTAAATCAGAGTGTGTGTACTGAGGCCATCAATATTTGAAAGACTTCATTAGTCACACTGTTTAGACTTTAAAGTAATATAAAATTCCTAATCAAAGGTTTACAGATCTAAAGAAATCACAAGGCACATAACTACTGATTTAAAATTTGCACAAAAATAAATTCGGGTCAAGATCATTACTTGCAGTATATTATATTACAGCAATTATAAACAGATCCAGTGCTTTTGGAGCTTGTGCTCTAGTCTTCCAGCTGTTAAAGAACATCTGGCACTGATAGAATTTAACTGTTCTCTTTATGTTTTTCAAAAGTAACTGAGACTTCCAACTGCAACATTCTTTTTAAAGATTCTAAATACTGTTGATGTGTATGGTCTTCAAAAGGAAATGCTTAAATCTTTGCTTTGATATTTTAATCATCTTCTTACTTGCAATACACTCAGACTCAACTTGGAATTGCTTCTTAAGATTTGTACACACACTTTATTGCAATAATATAACTTATTTTAGGTCTGCACATTCAGGGTGAATAGTTGATCAGGTATATTGCTTCACATCTGGGCACAAGCAATTGCCAAACTGATGTACACTTTTAGCCATTTATTTAATGTCATTTATTGATTATAGAATCTAAATTGGGAATTCAACATTAAGGGATTTTAAAGATAGATTAATATTCTATTGCTCCAGTGGTTTTAAATATCTTAAGAGATACAGCATAGAAACTAGCCCTTCGACCCACCGAGTCTTTGCCGACCAGCGATCATTCTGTACACTGGCACAATTGTCCCACACACTAGGGACAATTTAGAATTACAGAAGCCAATTAACCTAAAAACCTCTGTTCAGTTAAGTTTATTGCCATGTGTACCAAGGTACAGTGAAAAGCTTTTGTTGCATGCTATCCAGTCAGCAGAAAGACAGTACATGATTACAATTGAGCCATTTACAGTGTACAGATATATGATAAGGGAATAACCGTCAGTGCAAGGCAAAGCCAGCAAAGTCCAATCAAGGATAGTCGGAGGGTCACCAAAGAGGTAGATAATAAATCTGCACATCTTTGGAGTGTGGGGGGAAAACAGAGCACCTGGAGAAAAGCCACGCGGTTACAGGGAGAACATACAAACAACACCCAGAGACAGGAATGAACCTGGTCTTTGGTGCTCTAAGGCAGCAACTCTACAGCTGCACCACTGTGCTGCTCTTAGCCGTTGTGAGTCCGAACCTAAAATAAAACAATTAATTTGTTCAGGATCATTCATCAAAATGAAATAATTCATTAAATTCTCCATACAAATTAAACATGAACATTCTGGTGTAACTCATTGCACAAATGGAACAGCTGTATGTCCAAATCACTTTTCAGGTTATAGTGGCGACACAAGGAACTGCGGATGCTGGTTTGCAAAAAAAAAAAGACTTAAGTGCTGGAACAACTCAGAGGGTCAGGCAGCATCCCTGGACAAAAAAAAAAAATGGATAGGTGATGTTTTGGGTTGGGAAGCTTCAGAATGAAGAAGGGCCCCAACCAGAAATATCACACATCCATGTTCAGCAGAGATTCTGCCTGGCCCGCTGTGTTACTCCAGCACTGTTTTTAAAAATCTCAGGTTATACTGTTGTGGACATGGCAAATGATTATAGTATTTTCTTTGACTGGATAACAACCAAATAAAAGCTTATCACTATACCTCGGTACATGTGACAATAATAAACTAAACACCCTTTCAGCTATGGTAATGAAATTGCTCTGTGAGCCAGCATAACTTGAAGGAATAATTGGTTTTCAATGCTCTAGGAATATATGGGAAGTTGTTACTAGGCCAGCATCTTAAACTGGAGGTGCATCTACTCTGCTGTGAGCTCAAAACAATTTGACCGAGTGATGATCATGGGAACAAAAATGCCTTCACATCTCAGTCAGTATTCTGTCAAGTATCTTATAAATGGTGGAGGCTTTGGAAATCAGGAAACAACCAACACAAGTTACCCAGCTTTGATTTGGTCAACAAAATAGAGAGAGTACAGAGGAGATTTACTAGAATGTTGCCTGGGTTTCAGCAACTAAGTTACAGAGAAAGGTTGAACAAGTTAGGGCTTTATTCTTTGGAGCGCAGAAGGTTAAGGGGGGACTTGATAGAGGTTTTTAAAATGATGAGAGGGATAGACAGAGTTGACGTGGAAAAGCTTTTCCCACTGAGAGTAGGGAAGATTCAAACAAGGGGACATGACATGAGAATTAAGGGACTGAAGTTTAGGGGTAACATGAGGGGGAACTTCTTTACTCAGAGAGTGGTAGCTGTGTGGAATGTTTTTATCATTTAAAAATAAATTGGATAGTTATATGGATGGGAAGGGAATGGAGGGTTATGGTCTGAGCGCAGGTATATGGGACTAGGGGAGATTATGTGTTCGGCACGGACTAGAAGGGTCGAGATGGCCTGTTTCCTTGCTGTAATTGTTATATGGTTATATGGTTATATGGTCGAGTATCCATATAATTTGTGTTAGAACTATTAATATTTGGACAAGATGAAGGCAATCTTCCAAGTAAGAATATCATTATTCTGCTGTTGGTACATATGACAATTAAACACCCTTGGCTCGCTCTTGACTCTTGAGAGAATGATGATGGTTGGATAATAGTCTTGAATATAAAATAGAGCCAAGAGTGTTCATTGTCATATGTACCGAAACAGAACAATGAAATTATTACTTGCAGAAATGTAACTGGTCTGTAAACGCAGTCCTCATAAGATAACATAGTAAACAAAAAAAGTACGTTAAATAAAAGGCAAAACAAAACCTGAGCCTGAAGTCCCGAGTGCAACCAAGACAGTTCATAGTTCAAAATTTAGTTGGTGTTTGTAGTGTTCAATAGCCTGATGGTTGTTGGGAAGAACACAAAACAGCACAGCACAAGAACATGCCCTTCAGCCCACAATGTTTGTGCTGAACATGATGCCAAGCCCATCACTTATCTACCTGCACATGACCCATACCACTAACATATCTGCTTTAAGCACCACCCCCAGCAGCGCATTCTAAACACTCACCACCCTGTGTATAAAACTTGTCCCGCCCGTCTTTTAAACTTTGCTTCTCTTACCTTAAAGCTATGCCGTCTCGCATTTGGCTACCCTATCTCTGCCCCTCATATTTTTATTAGGTCTCCCCGCGACCTCTAGAGAAAATAATCCAAGTTTCTCCAACCTCTCCCTGCAGCTAATATCCCCTAGACCAGGCATCATTCTTGTTAAAAAACGTTTACTGAACCTAGAGGTCACGGTTTTTAGACCCCTATACTTTTTCCCATGGCAAGTGTGGAATCGGAGTGTGTCTAGGGTGGTGTGGGTCTTTGATGACGTATGCTGCTTTTTTGAGGCAGCGCCTCCCTTAGATCCCTTCGATTGATTGGGTTTTTATAATGTAACATAATTATTCACGTGCATTGAGGAGGACAAATATGATTTGCCTGATTTCAAGCCAGGAAGCGTTTACAAGAGGAGAGATAACTGCAATAGCAGAAGCACTGATTAAAAAAAAAAATCACCTGGTATCTTGATTTCATCAATGTTTATAACCCTTTATTCTGTGTTTAATTCCAGTCTCTATTTATCACAGATTAACTACAACAATATTTTACTTGGCACCCTTGCAACTATTTTCTTGTACTTAAGAAACAGCTGCAACCCACTTGTAGTGGAGTTATAGTCAAATCTTTGTTTATTATCATCTTTTGTCCAAATGTGCATATGGCTACCCAAAGTTATTTAGAGGTTTAACAATCATCTGCAGCTCAATCAAAAACTCCTTCCCAAGAAACATTTTGAAGACTCTGGGTTAGATTTTCAACTGGATGTAAAACTTTAAAGAACAATCTGTGTTATTTTATAAGTTACTGTTCTCAGCAAAACTGTAATTAGGTAACGAGCAAAGAAACACAGTGCTGGAGTTACTCAGAGGGCCAGGCAGCATCTCTGGAGAACATTCATAGGCTATATTTTGGGTGGGATCACTTCTTCAGACTGCTGCCTAACCAGCTGAGTTACTCCAGCACTTTGTGCTTTTCTGCTCAGGATTCTAGCATCTTCATTTCCTTATGTCTACTGTAATTAGGTATTACTTATTCTATGGTATATGGACACACTGGTCTGATCTGTATTTATGACTACAATATCCTGTTGTGCTGCAGCAATGCAAGAATTTCATTGTCCTATCCGGGACACATGACAATAAACTCTCTTGACTTGACTTGTATTTATATATGCATTCTGTCCTTCAGAATCCCCTCCAATATTCTAGATTTTCCAGCACTGGATAGTCAGCACAGCTTTATGAGTGGGAAATCATGTTTCACAAATTTGATAAGAATTTTGCGAAGATGTCACCAAAATAATTGGTGGGCAGAGAATGTTGTCTATATGGACTTTAACAAAGCCTTTGACAAGGTCTCCCAAGGTTAGATTGCTTGGGATTCAGGGTGAACTAGCCAACTAGATTCAAAATTGTGAAGGAAGAAACTGCAGATCCTGGTTTACACCATAAACACAAAATGCTGGAGTTACTCAGCAGATCAGGCAGCATCTCTGGAGCAAAGGAATAGGTGATATTTTGGGTCAAGACCCTTCTTTAGACTCAAAGTCAGGCGAGAGGGAAACTAGAGATATGACAAGGTATAATAAGGATTGATCTGAACCTTTTCAAACTCTAATTTGTTTGTTATCTGTATTGTGATTTGTTTATATGCCTGCAAAGACGCAGTAAGTAAGAATTTCATTTTTCTGTTCTCAGTGCATATGACAATTAAACACTCGAGACCACATATGATGTATTGTTCACAGTTCTGATCAGCTTTTTATAGTTGGAAAGGGGGCAGGAAAGTTGCACCAGGATGTTACCAGGAATTAAGGGCTTGAGTTATAAGAGAGGCTGGATAGGCTGGGACTTATTTCCCTGGAGCACAGGAATTGTTCATGAACAAAGAAATAATCTCAAAGTGGGCAGGAAGCTTGGAAATAACTCACGGCAGAGAAACAGCTACCCAGGGCAGCATGTGAAGTTCTCCCAGTGCTCTTTGAATGTTCCTCTGCAACCAACAAATCAAAAAGAGCTGATGAAAATGTAAAGGGAACATAAGGAAAAGTGAAGACAAACATAATTACTGATAGATCTTAGTTACCAGAATTTGAGGGCTTGAGTTACAAGGCTGTATCTATTGCGACTTTCTACACTGGAGTGCAGAAGGCTAAGGGGTGCCTTATGGAGGTATACAAAATCATGAGAGGTATAAAGTGATTGGTCACAGTCATTTCCCCAAGTGTGAGGAGTCCTGAACTAGAAGCCATAAGGTTTAAGGTGAGAGGGGAAATATTTAGATTTTTAAAATTTTCATGCACAGGGTAATGATTCCAGAGGAAACTGTGGAAGCAAACACGATGTCTACATTTAAGAGACACTTAGCCAGGATAGGAAGGTTAAGAGGGATATGGGCTAAATGCAGGCAAATGGAACTAGCTCTGTTATAACCATATAACCATATAACAATTACAGCACGGAAACAGGCCATCTCGGCCCTACAAGTCCGTGCCAAACAATTTTTTTCCCTTAGTCCCACCTGCCTGCACTCATACCATAACCCCCCATTCCCTTCTCATCCATATGCCTATCCAATTTATTTTTAAATGATACCATCGAACCTGCCTCCACCACTTCCACTGGAAGCTCATTCCACACCACTACCACTCTCTGAGTAAAGAAGTTCCCCCTCATGTTACCCCTAAACTTCTGTCCCTTAATTCTGAAGTCATGTCCTCTTGTTTGAATCTTCCCTATTCTCAAAGGGAAAAGCTTGTCCACATCAACTCTGTCTATCCCTCTCATCATTTTAAAGACCTCTATCAAGTCCCCCCTTAACCTTCTGCGCTCCAGAGAATAAAGACCCAAATCGTCACCCATCTATGTTCTCCAGAGATGCTCCGTGACTGAATGAGCAATTGCGTATAACCTTGACATTAATAAAAGACAATGTTGGCACTTGATACGTGCAAACAGGAGAAAAGGACTATTCTCCCTTGGAGTTACAACTCATCTAGTATTTTTGGAGCAAGTAAGTTTAAGATGAGACTCAATACTAGTGGGTAAGATCACGATAAATGTTGAAAAGATAATAGAGGGAAGTTATTCTCATTGGTGGAGGTTGAAGGACTGTGGGCATATGTTTTAATTGATGGGCAAATGACAAGAGTCAAGTCAAGAGTATTTAATTGTCATATGTACCAAAACGGAACAGTGAAATTCTTACTTGGATTGGGATGATGTGTGGAAAAACTGTACACCCAGGAGAAACCAATGCTGTCACAACGAGAATGTGCAACCTGCAGAAATTGCACCTGAGATCGCTAGAGAGAAACAGCATGACAACAGGTTCTTTGGCCCAATGAGTAGGCGGTAACCACGATCACCTGTGCACTAGTTCTATCCTCCTCACAAGGGACTATTTACAGAAGCCAATTAATCTACAGACCTGCACGTCTTTGAAATGTGGGAAGAATCCAGAGCACCTGGAGAAAACCCATGCGGTCACATAGAGAACGTACAACTCCGTTCTGACCACACATGAAGTCGGGATCGAAGCTGCAGCGTCACTGTGCCCCACTCCCCTAAAATTTGTGCAGCATATTATGTTTCATGGCCCTGTCTTGAATAATATTTCTACTTTTGTCTTCCATAGAATCATCATCTGCACATTAATTCAAGTTGGAACAGAATAATCTGACATCCATTCACTCTTGATTAACCAAATGTCGATGTGTATGGATGTTTCTGATTGATTCTTGCATTCAAAAACTTTGAAAAGTTTAGAAATTAAATGTTAAAAAAAACAATAATTGTGTTTTCTTTGAAACACTTAAAATTAGATTTATTCTGATTAACCATATAACCATATAACAATTACAGCACGGAAACAGGCAATCTCGGCAGTACAAGTCCATGCCGAACAACTTTTTTCTCCTTAGTCCCACCTGCCTGCACTCATACCATAACCCTCCATTCCCTTCTCATCCATATGCCTATCAAATTCATTTTTAAATGATACCAACGAACCTGCCTCCACCACTTCCACTGGAAGCTCATTCCACACTGCTACCACTCTCTGAGTAAAGAAGTTCCCCCTCATGTTACCCCTAAACTTCTGTCCCTTAATTCTGAAGTCATGTCCTCTTGTTTGAATCTTCCCTATTCTCAAAGGCAAAGGCCTGTCCACATCAACTGTCTATCCCTCTCATCATTTTAAAGACCTCTATCAAGTCCCCCCTTAACCTTTTGCGCTCCAGAGAATAAAGACCTAACTTATTCAACCTATCTCTGTAACTTAGTTGTTGAAACCCAGGCAACCCATTCTAGTAAATCTCCTCTGTACTCTCTATTTTGTTGACATCCTTCCTATAATTGGGCGAACAAAATTGTACGCCATACTCCTGATTTGGTCTCACCAATGCCTTGTACAATTTTAACATTACAACCCAGCTTCTATACTCAATGCTCTGATTTATAAAGGCTAGAATACCAAAAGCTTTCTTTACCACCCTATCTATATGAGATTCCACCTTCAAGGAACTATGCACGGTTATTTCCCAGATCCCTCTGTTCAACTGTATTCTTCAATTCCCTCCCATTTACCATGTACGTCCTATTTTGATTTGTCCTGCCAAGGTGTAGCACCTCACATTTATCAGCATTAAACTCCATCTGCCATCTTTCAGCCCATTCTTCCAAATGGCCTAAATCCCTCTGTAGACTTTGGAAATCCTCTTCATTATCCACAACACCCCCTATCTTGGTATCATCTGCATACTTAATAATCCAATTTACCACACCTTCATCCAGATCATTGATGTACATGACAAACAACAAAGGACCCAACACAGATCCCTGAGGCACCCCACTAGTCACCTGCCTCCAACCCGACAAACAGCCATCCACCATTACCCTCTGGCTTCTCCCATTCAGCCACTGTTGAATCCATCTTGCTACTCCTGCATTTATACCCAACAGTTGAACCTTCTTAACCAACCTTCCATGAGGAACCTTGTCAAAGGCCTTACTAAAGTCCATATAGACAACATCCACTGCTTTACCCTCGTCAATTTCCCTAGTAACCTCTTCAAAAAATTCAAGAAGATTAGTCAAACATGACCTTCCAGGCACAAATCCATGTTGTCTGTTCCTAATCAGACCCTGTTTATCCAGATGCTTATATATATTATCTCTAAGTATCTTTTCCATTAATTTGCCCACCACTGAAGTCAAACTAACAGGTCTATAATTGTTAGGTTTACTCTTAGAACCCTTTTTAAACAATGGAACAACATGCGCAGTACGCCAATCCTCGGGGACTATTCCCGTTTCTAATGACATTTGAAATATTTCTGTCATAGCCCCGGCTGTTTCTACACTAACTTCCCTCAATGTCCTAGGGAATATCCTGTCAGGACCTGGAGAATTATCCACTTTTATATTTTTCAAAAGTGTCAGTACTTATTTTACTTTGAAACTCATAGCTAAGAAACTATAAATCCTGGTTAGAATTGATAGGTTAGTCCAAAGGGCTTGTTTCCAAGCTGTATGACTATATGGCAACTTGAAAGGTACTTGATAGGGATTTATAACCTAAGAAGCATATTTGAACCATATGCACTATCGTAATTTAGGAAACATAGCAAAGTCCCTAATTAGCAATGCCGCAATGATCACCTAATCTAATGAAATTAGAGCGCAGGAGGATGAGGGGTGATCTTATAGAGGTGTACAAAATCATGAGAAAAATAGACTGGATAAATGCACAGAGTCTCTTGCCCAGAGTAGGGGAATCAAGAACCAGAGGACATAAGTTTAACATGAGGTGGGGGAAGATTTAATAGGAACCTGAGCGTTAATTATTTTTACACAAAGGGTGGTGGGTGTATGGAACAAGTTGCCGGAGAAGGTAGTTGAGGTAGGTACTATCACAATGTTTAACAAACATGGAGGGATATGGACTAAACACAGGCAGGTGGTACTAGTGTAGAAGGGGCATAGTGGTCAGTGTGGGTAAGTTGGGTCGAAGGACCTGTTTCCAAGCTGTATGATTCTATGACTCTAAATTGTTCAAGAGATAAAGTTGGCGGAGAAAGCACGGGTAACTCCCCTGCTCTTTGAATTAGTGCAAATAAATCTGTTATATCTACCTTAGGGGACATGGCAGGTCTTGATTTGGCATCTCATCCAGAAGACTACACCTCAAACAGGGTAGTACTCCTTCAGAATTGCGCAAAAGTGTCAACCTAAAATGTTGTGCTCAAGGTAACTGGAGATGAAATATGAACCTGGAACCTTCTGACTTGCTGCTAAGAGAGTCACCAGCTGAGACAGCCAAGTTGAAGTTTAAATTTTATTCCACAATCTCGTGTAAACATTTAACTAATGCAAAGCTTAAAATGACCACCTTGACAGTGGTAAGATTCAATGTCGTGAGCCAGAATTATTTTTATGAATATCCCCATGACTGCTAAAACCATTCCTAAGTGATGTGCTAAGCTGTCAATAAGGTAGCAATAAAGAAAGACCAAATGACAAGTGTATTTGCTTTATGGGAAATCTTGAACAGTTTTTGTGATTTCATTGACCATTCTTCTCCCCCAATGCAGTCAGAGCTTTGCTCGATCAAATTACCTCTAATCTTCATTGCTCATGCTGAGTTCTGAAAATGCCATTCATTAGGTCTGCAATATAGTGCTCTACTATCTTACACTATTGTACAAAGTATCATTGTGTCTAATGTACAGTACACTGAACTGAATACAAGAAAAGAATTTCATTGTACTCAGGTACACGTGACAATAAAGTAATATTGAACCATCAAACCATTACTGTCTGGAACCTCAGTGTTGAAATCACTGATTACATTATTTTTATTGTCATGTTATTCTTCTAAATCACAAAACTATAAAACCCAAATATAGACACAAGTATTGGAGTAAATCAGCAGGTAGGGTTAGGGTTAGGGTTAATTGTGAAAAAAAATGTCATACTCTGTTCACCTTGGCCAAGCCTATTTTGTAGAATTTGTATGTTGTGTTTATTTTTACATATTTGGAACTTGAATTTTGACAGCTGGATAGTTTGCTCACTCCTTAAAGATTTATAAGGCATAAGAGAGAGTACAGAGGAGATTTACTAGAATATTGTCTGGGTTTCAGCAACTAAGTTACAGAGAAAGGTTGAACAAGTTAGGGCTTTATTCTTTGGAGCGCAGAAGGTTAAGGGGGGACTTGATAGAGGTTTTTAAAATGATGAGAGGGAAAGACAGAGTTGACGTGGAAAAGCTTTTCCCACTGAGAGTAGGGAAGATTCAAACAAGGGGACATGACATGAGAATTAAGGGACTGAAGTTTAGAGGTAACATGAGGGGGAACTTCTTTACTCAGAGAGTGGTAGCTGTGTGGAATGAGCTTCCAGTGAAGGTGGTGGAGGCAGGTTCGTTTTTTATCATTTAAAAATAAATTGGATAGTTATATGGATGGGAAGGGAATGGAGGGTTATGGTCTGAGCGCAGGTATATGGGACTTGGGGAGATTATGTGTTCGGCACGGACTAGAAGGGTCGAGATGGCCTGTTTCCGTGCTGTAATTGTTATATGGTTATTATATTATATAGTTATAATATCCTTCCTATTCATGTGCCTGAGCACTGTTGGTGAGGGATGAAATTCAGTCCCTTGCGGGGAGTGGCATTGGGACTGACGATGTAGAGTCGCTGTGGATAGAATTGAGTCATTGTAAAGGTAAGACGACATTAATGTGAGTTATCTACAGGCCCCCAAACAGTAGCCTGGATATATGGTGAAAGTTGCAGCAGGAGTTAAAATTGGCATGTAGCCTAGGTAATGCCACTGTGGTTATGGAAGATTTCAACATGCAGGTAGACTGGGAAAATCAGGTTGGTTTCTGGACCCCAAGAAAGGGAGTTTGTAGAGTGCCTCTGAGATGGATTCTTCGAGCAACTTGTACTGGAGTCTTGGAGCAGCTTGTACTGTACAGAGAGAAGGCAATTCTGGATTTAGTGTTGTCTAACGAACCAGATTTAATAAGGGAACTCAAGGCAAAGGAACTGCTAGTAGGTATTTACCATAACATGATACATTTTAATCTGCAATTTGAGAGATAGAAGGATAAATCAGAAGTGTCAGTGTTGTGAAGGCATGAGAGAGGAGCTGGCCAAGGTCGACTGGAAAAGGATCCTAGCAGGAATGACAGTGGAACAGCAATGGCAAGAATTTCTGGGCATAATCCAGAAGATGCAGGATCATTTCATTCCAAAGAGGAAGATAGATTCTAAGGGAGTAAGAGGCAACTGTGGCTGACAAGGGAAGTTAGGGATGGAATAAAACTAAAAGAAAATGTGTATAACATAGGAAAGGGTTGTGGGATGCCAGAGGATTGGAAAAATTTCAAAGGACAACAGAAGGTAACAAAAAGGGCAGTACGGGGTGAAAAGATGAAGTACGAGGATAAGCTGGCCAAGAATATGAAGAAGGATAGTAAAAGCTTCTTTAGGTATGTTAAGAGAAAAAGATTAGTGAAGACAAATGTGGGTCCCTTGTAGGCACAAACAGGTGAAATTATTATGGGGAACAAGGAAATGGCAGAAGAGTTGAACAGGTACTTTGGTTCTGTCTTCACAAAGGAAGACACAAACAATCTCCCAGATGTACTAGAGGACAGAGGATCGAGGGAGACAGAGCAACTGAAAGAAATTTGCATTAGGTGAGAAATAGTATTGGGTAGATGGATGGGACTGAAGGCTCAAGGAGGTGGCTGTAGAAATCGTGGATGCATTGGTGATCTTTTTATAATGTTCTATAGATTCAGGACCAGTTCCTATGGGTTGGAGGGTAGCTAATGTTATCCCACTTTTCAATAAAGGAGCGAGAGAGAAAATGGGGAATTATCGACCAGTTAGCCTGACATCGGTGGTGGGGAGGATGCTGGAGTCAATTATTAAAGAAGTAATAACGGCACATTTGGATAGCAGTAAAAGGATTGGTCCAAGTCGGCATGGATTTATGAAGGGGAAATCCTGCTTGACTAATCTTCTGGAATTTTGTGAGGATGTGACAAGTAAAATGGATGAAGGAGAGCCAGTGGATGTAGTGTACCTGGACTTTCAGAAAGCCTTTGATAAGGTCCCACACAAGAGATTAGTGGGCAAATTAGAGCACATGATATTGGGGGCAGGGTATTGACATGGATAGAGAATTGGTTGGCAGACAGGAAACAAAGAGTAGGAATAAATGAGTAGGAGTGTTGCAAGGCTCGGTGCTGGGACCGCAACTATTTACAATATATATGAATGATTCCGGTGGGCGGCGCGGCTCTGGCCAGCAGCGGCCTCTGCAGTCTGTCCGCGTTTTTATTATTTTCTGTCTGTGTTTTAATGTAGTTTTTGTTATTTTTTTGTTGGGGTGTGTGTGTGGGGGGGTGGGGGTGGGGTGGGAGGGGGGGGGGGGGGGAAACTTTTTAAATCTCTCCCTGCACTGGAGACCCGACCTTTCCTCGTCGGGTTTCCGTTGTCGTTGGGGCCGCAACGAAGAGCGGCCTCCAACAGGAAGAAGCCGGGGACTCTGGTGCTACAACTCACCATCGCCGTCGCGGGGCTGGCCGAGTCCGGAACGGTTGGAGCGGTGGAGGAGCGCTGCTGCTGCGGCCTGACCGGAGAGTTGGAGGCCCCAACGACGGGTCTGTGGACGGCGGCACCGGGAGCCCGCGGCTCCCTGGAGGGAGACCGCTTTTCAGGGCTCTCGCAACGGCGACTTCCCCCGCCCGAGTTGCGGGGTTGAAGAGCTCCTGGAGCGGGGCCTAACATCACCGCCCCGCGTGGCTGGGAATGGCCGCGGGACTCTGCGAGCGCACACCGGGGGCTCTAACACCAAGACCCGGTGTGCGACCTCGCACCACCCGGCGTGGCTTTAATGGCCGCGGGACAATTGCCATCGCCAGCCGGGGGCTTTGACTTTGACTCTGACATGGGGGGGGGGGGGGGGAGAGTGCAGTGGAGAGAAATAAGTTTATTTGGCCTTCCATCACAGCGATGTGATGGATGTTTATGTAAATTATGTTGTGTCTGGGGTCTATGTGTTTGTATGTATGGCTGCAGAAACGGCATTTCGTTTGGACCTCAAGGGGTCCAAATGACAATAAATTTGTATCTTATCTTATCTTATCTTATCTTAAAAGTAACGCTAGCAAATTTGCAGATGACACAAAGCTGGGTGGCTGGGTGAACTGCCAAGAGGATGCTAGGAGGTTGCAGGGTAACTTGGACAGGTTGAGTGAGTGGGCAGATGCATTGCAGATGCAGTATCTATATTATTAAAACTAAGATCTTAAATGCTTTCGTGCATCACTCAGTCTCCGCGAGACGGAGGAAGCGAGAGGGTCACGGCTGCCAGCCCATGAATCCATTTGGCCCACAATGTCCATACTAGCCCACTGGAAACCAGTCCCTTTGGCCCACAACAACCATACTAGCACATACACACCCCCCCCCCCCCCCCCCCCCCCCCCGCCCACTGATCAGCAATATTGGAATTGTGAAGAGGTGGAATATTGCGTTGGGGTCCAGCCCTCCCGTGTAAACATGGGACCCAACGGGTCCCACTGAGTCTAGTAATGTAGATAAATGTGAGGTTATCCACTTTGGCGGAAAAAACAAGGAGGCAGATTATTATCTCAATGGTGTCAGATTAGGAAAAAGGGAAGTGCAACGAGACCTGGGTGTCCTTGTACACCAGCCACTGAAAGTAAACATGCAAATACAGCAGGCAGTGAATAAAACTAATGGCATGTTGGCCTTCATTACGAGAGGATTTGAGTATAAGAGTAAAGAGGTTCTTCTGCAGTTGTACGGGGCCCTGGTGAGACCACATCTGGAGTATTGTGTGCAGTTTTGCTCTCCCAATTTGAGGAAGGATATCCAGCGTAGGCTCACGAGGTTAATCTCTGGGATGGCGGGACCGTCATATGAGGAAAGACTGGATATGTATTCACTGGAATTTAGAAGGATGAGAGGGTATCTTATAGATACGTATAAAATTATAAATGGACTGGACAAGCAAGATGCAGGAAAAATGTTCCCAATGTTCGGGGAGTCCAGAACCAGGGGCCACAGTCTAAGAATAAAGGGGAGGCCATTTAAAACTGAGATGAGAAGAAACTTTTTCACCCAGTGAGTTGTGAATTTGTGGAATTCTCTGCCACAGAAGGCAGTTGAGGCCAATTCACTGGATACATTTATAAGAGAGTTAGATAGAGCTCTAGGGGCTAGCAAAATAAAGGGATATGGGGAGAAGGCAGGCACGGGTTACTGATTGTGGAAGATCAGCCATGAGCACAATGAATGGCGGTGCTGGCTCAAAGGGCCAAATGGCCTCCTCCTGCACCTATTTTCCATGTTTCTATGTAAGCGACAATTCGGTAAGGACCTTTCTGCAGACTTGAGTATTATGGGGCTGTCCCACTTGGGCGACCTAATTCGCATGTTCTGGTGAGTTTGCCATCGACTCATACTCGCAGCATGGTCGACACGAGGTCCTAGGAGGTCTTTGTAACTCTCCTTCATGCTCGAGAGTAGTCCCCGCGTACTTGAGGCCTCATCTAGGTCGCGCCGTATTTTTCAACATGTTGAAAAATGCCCTCGAGTAAAAAAAGGTTGCCATGGTAAAAATTGATACTTTTTTTACTAGTAGGTTTATTCGAAGTAGGTCGTAGTAGGTTATTCGTAGCTAATCGAGGGAGTCAAAGATAATCAAAGGTAGTCGAAGGTAGTCGCAGATAGTCTTCATCATAGTCTAAGGGAGGTCGAAGGAGATTGTTGTCACTCTTCACTATTTGGTGTCCAATTTTCCCGGTTAGCCGTAGCAAGTCGAAGCTAGTCTTCAACATGGTCGAAGGAGGTCGAAGGAGGTCTTCAACATGTCATTTTTTCCAAAGGTACACAAAAATGCTGGAAAAACTCAGCAGGTGCAGCAGCATCTATGGAGCGAAGGAAATAGGCGACGTTTCGGGCCGAAACCCTTCTTCAGACTGAAGTTTTTCAAACTCTCCTAAACTCTTCTAAACTCACCAATTAGGTCGCCCAAGTGGGACAGCCCCTTTAGGTATTTTTGAATGAACTCAATGCACATTGTAATGTTTTCCATCCCATTTAACAAAATCATTCAGAGTCTGAGCAATTAAGTGCTATATAAACATAAGTAAGAAATGTTATTTTCTACTGCAACTTGTGGCCGCAGAGTCTTGGGGTCAACTCTGTACAAAAGTTCTCAGGCACATGAATAGGAAGGATATTACGCCTTATAAATCTTTAAGGAGTGAGCAAACTATCCAGCTGTCAAAATTCAAGTTACAAAGTATGTAAAAATAAACACAATATACAAATTCTACAAAATAGGCTTGGCCAAGGTGAACAGAGTGTGATTTTTTTCACAGCTACTCTCGCACAAGATGGTGAATGCAAATTAGAAACACTATCATGAGGAATGGGGGGGGGGGCGCATTTACCAAGTTTGAGTACATGGCAAACAATTTCACAAATAAGGTATCGTGGAATATACTTTCTGCGCACATGGACTGACCAAATGCACATTTCCCCCTTTGATATGTAACTATCCCAGTACTATCCCTGGTCACTGCAGTCTATTTTTTGAAATTAGTGTGACTTCTGTTGTCCCCTATGTGACTACCCTCTTGGAAAAAACAATTCTTGCCATCCATTCTGGCCATGGTCCAAAGACAACCCAGTTTTTTTTTGTGGTTAATGAGTAACTTTGCTGTATGAAGAAACACAGCTGTATCAAGTTAAATATTACTCTGATCAAAACATTAAAATACTTTATTATACAGAATTCAAGGAGAATGATAAGTGAAATCATAAATGTGTCTGCTTGAAGAAATCAAGAAAATTCCTACACTGAAGCAATCAACGGCGACTTTCATATTCAGAACGGATTTGAGAAATCTTGAGATACATTTAAGAAGCCAACATTTGATTTCAACAATACTTTTACTGTGTGCTGATTATGTTCAGTCCAGTTGGTGAAAGAACTGTTTGAATGCCAAGAGGTTCAGCTGCACTCCAGATTCAGACTTTTTTGTTACACTGTTAATCTGGCACGTTTTAGCATTTATATAGTTGCTACGAGCAGTTGCAGTTAAGTGAAACTAGGCTACTGTTGCTTCAGTCCTTTAGAAGTTGAGATGAATTAAAGCTGTATGTCACCCCACCTCGAATAGATGTGCAATCACAAAGGTATATATATCAATTCAACCACCCTGGCACTAAGTTGTCTACAATGAACTGAAACTGACAAAAGAACTCCAGATGCGATTCTCTATGTCCAATTCATTTGTACATATCTGCATGTTCTAAGGTTTAGACTGGCATGAAGGTACATTTAATACAAATGATTAGTAATTTCATGGCAGTAATTTGATGCAAATACTAAAGTATAAACCTATACTGTTTAACAAAGTTGACTTGTTCAGAGTTGGATAATTTTGGCAAGTGTTCATTTCATGCAATGTGAATGTTTACCAAGTGCAGTAAGTTTGGTATTTCAATTGCGCATGGCCAGGTCACTCGAGATAAACATTCTCGGCAGCTGAGCTGCTGTGTGTGTACAGACCTGTGTTTCATCCTTAGTCAGGATCTAACCGGGTCTCCGGCGCTGTTGAATTGCTACTGGAGTTAGTGACACTATTTCTCCCTTCTCCACTGGTCCATGCAGAAATCTCAGCAGTGACAATCTAATGAATCACGGTCCGGTCTCCCTCAGCCTAGGTGTATGGGTTCTATTCTCACTCGGGCTGCCCTCCCGGGTTATAAGGGGTCACAGCTTAAGGATAAGGGTGAAATCCTTTAAAACCGAGATGAGAAGAACTTTTTTCACACAGAGAGTGGTGAATCTCTGGAACTCTCTGCCGCAGAGGGTGGTCGAGGCCAATTCATTGGCTATATTTAAGAGGGAGTTAGATGTGGCCCTTGTGGCTAAGGGGATCAGAGGGTATGGAGAGAAGGCAGGTACGGGATACTGAGTTGGATGATCAGCCATGATCATATTGAATGGCGGTGCAGGCTTGAAGGGCCGAATGGCCTACTCCTGCACCTAATTTCTATGTTTCTATACAGGGTTATTATACTGTCTCTGGTTTCTTCTCCGCATCATAAGACCACGTAAAACAAAGTGCTGGAGGAACTCAGCAGGCTTGGATCATCAATGGAAGGAAAAGGACAGACAGCATTTTAGGTTGTTTACCTTTTTCTCTACACAGATGCTGCCTGCCCTGTTGAGTTCCTCCAACTCTCTGTTTTTTGCTCTTCAAGAGCCCAGCATTTGTAGTTTCAAGGGTCCTCATAAAATGGCAAATTGCGCAAAATTTCAGTAACGATGACAGCAGAACTTGCAGTAATTGGTGACATTACTCTATTTTAGTACATCTCTGGTATCCACACAGAGGGTTAAATGCAGAAATCCAGTAGTTGTCGTCAATTAAACTCTGCTCCTTGATGGTGATAGTTGCAATCAAAGATTTGGTGAATTTATGTGAACAAATTGTTGCGTATTATTCTCACTGTAAAAGTCACCGCAAAGGTTATGCCTTGATGAATGAGGTGTAACTGAACTTTTATATGATATACTCAGCCATAAATGTCGCTAAATCTCTTTGGGGTTGGAGGAGAGCACGAAGTGGAAGGAGGATCATCCACTTGCTTAAGTAAAAACCAACAACGTACATAGAAATAAGATTCTGCTGCAATACTTTGTGATGTTAAAGATCAAGTTGAAATACAGAATCTTAAAAATCATAATCAGTGGGTTGTTACTTCACACATGTGCAAATTGCCATAGTTGACATTGACCAGAGAATTTAATGTATACTTCAAAGGGAGGTTAAAAGGGATTTCAATTCACATGACACGTCACAAATATTGGGGGAAAAAAAGCATTGTTCCTTTTAGGTATTACTTCAACTGGGTGCGGATCACTAGGCTCACAATTGAGATAGGGCATTTTTAGTTTGAGGAAGTGCAGGGGTCAGTTGGAGCAAGTAGAAGTAACTTTGTGATATTGAAATATTATATTCTTACATTGCTGGTGAATCTATATCCCATTATTTTCCTCCTCATCTGCACTGAGGGAATATCTTCAGTAGTGGTTCAAGCCAGCAGCTCACTACAACCTTCCAGGGCAACCTGGAATGGGCAATAAATGCTGGTCTCAAATAAAAAGAGTAGCAATTAGAATATTAAGCAGAGTAAGCCAGGCAAGGGCTGAGAGGTTCACTGATACTCTAAATGGTTCAGAGTTAAAGTTGCTGTTTCTTCAATGTATGGAATATTCAAACCTAAGATATGCACAAAATGCTGGAGTAACTCAGCGGGACAGGCAGCATCTCTGGAGAGAAGGAATGGGTGATGTTTCGGGTTGACCCTTATTTGGGTCTTGACTCGAAACGTCACACATTCCTTCTGTCCACAGATGCTGCCTGTCCCGCTGATTTACTCCAACATTTTGTGTCTATCTTCGATTTAAACCAGCATCTGCAGTTCTTTCCTACACATATTCAAACATAATCAGATACGTTAATGGAACAAATAGATTTGGCATAATTGCCATTTCAGGGATGTGGTTGTAAGGGAACTAATGATAACTACTATTTTTTCTGTAGTAGTTGAAACGTAGCAACATAGAAAATAGGTGCAGGAGGAGGCCATTCGGCCCTTCGAGCCAGTACCGCCATTCATTGTGATAATGGCTGATTGTCCCCTTTCAATAACCCGTGCCTGCCTTCTCCCCATATCCCTCGACTCCACTAGCCCCTGGAGCTCTATCTAACTCTCTCTTAAATCCATCCAGTGACTTGGCCTTCACTGTCCTCTGTAGCAGAGAATTCCATAAATTCACAACTCTCTGGGTGAAAAAGCTTTTTCTCACCTCAGTCTTAAATGACCTCCTCTTTTTTCCAGGAGTGTGGCCCCTGGTTCTGGACTCGCCCAACATTAGGAACATTTTTCCTGCATCTAGCTTGTCCAGTCCTTTTATAATTTTGTATGTTTCTATAAGGTCCTCCTCATCCTTCCAAACTCTAGTGAATACAAGCCTAGTCTTTTCACTCTTTCCTCATATGACAGTCCTGCCATCCCAGGGATCAACCTCGTGAACCTACGCGGCATTGCCTCAATCACAAGGATGTCCTTCCTCAAATTAGGAGACCAAAACTGTACACAATACTCCAGATGTGGTCTCACCAGAGCCCCATACAACTGTAGAAGAACCTATTTACTCCTATACTGAAATCCTCTTGTTATGAAGGCCAACATTCCATTAGCTTTCTTCACTGCCTGCTGTACCCGTAAGCCAACTTTCAGTGACCAGTGTACAAGGACGCCCAGGTCTCGCTGCACCTCCCCCTTACCTAACCCCATTGAGATAATAATTTGCCCCCTTGTTTTTGCCGCCAAAGTGGATAACCTCATATTTATCTATGGAGGAGAGGGGGGAGGAGAGGAGAGGGGGAGGAGAGGAGGGGGGAGGAGGAGGAGGGGGGGGGAGAGGAGGGGAGGGGAAGGGAGGGGAAGAGAGGAGGGGAAGAGAGAGGGCAGGGGAGGGGAGGAGAGGGGAAGAGGAGGGGAGAGGGGATGAGGGGAGAGAGGGGGGGGGATGGGGGGGGGGAGGGGGGGGAGGGGGGAGGCGGGAGGGGGGGGAGGCGTGGGGGGGGGGGGGGGGGAGGAGGAAAGGGATGGGGGGGGGGGGGGGGGGGGGGGGGGGGGGGGGGAGAGGGAGTGCCTTTTCACTTCAACCCAAACCCAAACAACTATTTGCAGGCAGTGCTTTTTTATCTCTAACCATATTTTCATTTTCAAACCAAATTAAGGGTGCTCACAGTGCTGTAGACGTTTGTCAGTGTCATTCAAAGCTCTGATTGAGGCACACCACTTGCAGAGACTGATTGAGGCACACCACTTGCAGAGACTGATTGAGGCGCACCACTCCCTGGTTTTATAGTCCCTCTCCCCTGCCGCCAGCAGGGGCAGCAGAGAGAATGGGGAATGTTGTAAAAACATTAATATCTCTGTCAATTTTCATAGACGGGAAAAATCCTCAGCACACACGCGGCGGAGGGGGGCTCTGAGCGAGGTGGCCAAAAATGACGGCCGTAGGTGGCGGGGTACAAAAAATTCCAGAAGATTAGTCAAGCATGATTTCCCTTTCATAAATCCATGTTGTCTTGGACTAATCCCTTTACTGCTATCCAAATGCCCCATTATTACCTCTTTAATAATTGACTCCAGCATCTTTCCCACCACCGAAGTCAGGCTAACTGGTCTGTAATTCCCTGTTTTCTCTCTCGCTTCTTTCTTGAAATGTGGGATAACATAAGCTATCCTCCAATCCACAGGAATTAATCCTGAAACTATTGAACATTGGAAAATGATCACCATTGCGTCCACTATTTCTAGAGCCACCTCCCTGAGGACCCTGGGATGCAGACCATCAGATCCAGGGGATTTATCATCCTTCAGTCCCATTAGCCTACCCAATACTATTTCTCACCTAATGAAAATTTCTTTCAGTTCCTCTACCCCCTTAGATCTTCTGTCCTCCAGTACATCTGGGAGATTGTTTGTGTCTTCCTTAGTGAAGACAGATCTGAAGTACCTATTCAACTCTTCTGCCATTTCCTTGTTGCCCATAATAATTTCACCCGGGTCTGCCTTCAAGGGACCCACATTTGACTTTGCTACTCTTTTTGCCTTAACATATCTAAAGAAGCTTTTACTGTCCTTCTTTATATTCCTGGCCAGCTTCCCTTAGTACTTCATCCTTTCAGCCCGTATTGCCTGTTGTGTTTCCTTCTGTTGTCCTATGAAAGTTTCCTAATCCTCTGGCTTCCAGCTACTCTTTGCTGGGTTATACATCTTTTCTTTTAGTTTTATTCTATCCCTAACTTCTTTTGTCAGTCATGGTTGCCTCCTACTCCCCTTAGAAACTTTCTTCCTTTTTGAAATGAAATGATTCTGCGTCTTCTGGATTATGCCCAGAAATTCCTGCCATTGCTGTTCCACCGTCATTCCAGCTAGGATCCCTTTCCAGTCTACCTTAGCCAGCTCCCCTCTCATGCCTTCATAGTCCCCTTTGTTTAACTGCATCACTGACACATCCGATTTAACCTTCTCTTTCTCAAATTGCAGATTAAAACTAATCATATTATGATCACTACCTCCAAGCGGTTCCTTTACCTCGAGTTCTCTTATCATATCTGGTTCATTGGACAACACTAAATCCAGAATTGCCTTTTCTCTGGTCTGCTCCATTACAAGCTGCTCTAAGAATCCGTCTCGGAGGCACTCTACAAACTCTCTTACTTGGGGTCCTGAACCAACGAGTTTTTCCCAGTCTACCTGCATATTGAAATCTCCCATCACCACAGTGGCATTACCTTTGTTACATGCCAGTTTTAACTCCTGCTGCAACTTACACCCTACATGCAGGCTACTATTTGGGGGTATGTATATAACAATTAGAAAGATCTGTAGATAGACAATTAGAAAAGGCAGACACAAATGAAAAGGGGAGGAGACCTAATAACAAAGGATGAATGTCAACCTGGAAAAACAGGTAGAATTCAGAAAAGGTAGAATTACAGTATGGATGGAACTAAGAGATAAAGAACAAAAAGTAGGGATTAAAATATCTTAAAGCCTCCTAACTCAGTGCAAAACAATTGCAGATTTGAGCAAATAGAAAATAAATAAAACTTGCACCAAATAATATATTCTGGGAATATTATTTTAATATAAAACTAGACCTGTTGGGTCCCAGGTTCACATGGGAGGGCTGGTCCCCCAATGCAATATTCCATCTCTCCACCAGTTACAATATTTGTGGCCGGGGGGGGGGGTTCTGGAGCGCTAGCATGGGTGTTGTGGGTCAAGTCAAGTACAGTGAGTACAGGGCCAACAATCCATTTCAATCCATTTCATGTCAAGTCAATCCATTTCAAGTCAAGTCATGCGGGGCCAGCCAACAATACAATCCTTTTTCTTTAATTTCAGGTGAGGTCAAGCAAAGCAAAGGAAAAGCAAAAGCAAAAGTACAGGGCAGGCGGGGCCAGCCAACAATACAATCCATTTGCTTTCATTTCAGGTGAGGTCAAGCAAAGTAAAAGCAAATGCACAGGGCAGGCCAAACAACTCATTTCATTTCATTAAGGGCTAACAAATCATTTATTGCAAGCACATTAAGGGTTGAAAAATCATCATTCATTCCAAGCACATTGCTGGCTAATAAATAATTTATGGCAAGCACATAAAGGGTTAACCACATAAAGCACATAAAGGGTAGACTCACAGTTCAGTAGACTCACAGCAGAATCACCGTTTGTGGCCTCTCCCTCGCGATCTTCCAGAGTGACTGACTCACATCACATGGTTTATAGTCCTGCCCCCCTGGAAGGGGCATTACCTTCATCGTGGTGATTGACAAGCGAGATAACCAATCAGCTGATCTCAAGATTTTTTAAACATTCATAACTCTTTTATTTTTTATCGATCGGAAAAATCCTCAGGGCTGCCTCAGCGGAGGAGGACTGTGAGTAAGATGGTCAAAAATCATAGCAATATTTGGTAGCGTTTTTTCTAAAGTCAAAATACAGCGCAGACAGGAAGTGGTCAAGATGAAACTTTTAGTTATATAGACAGATGGGCAAATCAAAATGATTGGGAAGTCAAATTCACCGAATGCATTTGCAAAAGTTTGCTTGAATAATACATCATGAAAATAATTAGGGAACTGTTTATCAGATATAGGATTAATTAGAAAGCTCGGTCTGAGATCCAAGAGCAATGATTCACCACTTGACTCTTCAATGTGATTTTGCAATGTACAACGTATGTCAGTGGGATGATTTAATCAGCACCACTTACTTGGATGGGTATTAGATCAAGTACTAGTAAAGAAACTTGACACAATCCATAAAAATGTTACGCTTTAACCATGCCAAATCACCTTAAACGTTTACTCTCTCTGTCACAGAGACTTTATGGTTATACTGTGTAGTTCATAAAACTTACTACAGTTGTTTTGCTTTACTATTCTGTAAACAGAGCACCAAAGAGACACAGATAGCGGGTGCATTGGATGATCACTCCTTCACCTTTCTCTTCAAACAACACAACCTAATATCTTGGAAATACATTGCCATTCCTCCTCAACACTTGACAAAAACTGGAAATACTTTACTCAAAGTACTGGGCGATAACTTCATCTGAAGGAGAGCAGTGCCACAACAAGATGCTTATCACTACTTTAAGGACAATAAGTCATGAACAGTAAAAGCTGGCCCTTTTGGTGAAAATAAGATTTTTTTAAAACCTGCATTTGTGCATACTTGTGTGGGAATTCCAAACTTGCTGACATTTTGGCAGGTATACATAGGCCAATATTTGTTTTAGAATTTAAAACAATTTAGTTATCTGGACTGTGTTTTAGAACAATAACAAGCAATTACAAAAATTACTTACTTTTTAAAAAGATTTATTTACTTTACAAAAATGTTATGCGGCATAGCAGATGGTTATTGGAAGAAAGACAGATGTCTGCAATGTATCTGCCAGATATATAAGGAATTAACTGAGGGTTGCCAAATCCTGATGCAAGTCTTACCAACCCTGCTTCAAATTATTATTATTAAATGCTATAACAGATCTGGAAGAATACATGACAGAACGATCATGAAGGGTTGTGGATTTTTCAGCACAATTCCATATCTGGTGTGAGTTGCATTTCCTTGAGATTATAAATGTGTTTTGCTCAAGATTCCAGCACCTACATTTTAAGATGGTGCAGGAGGGTGGCGCGACTCTTTGCATGTTGGTCCCAGAGGAGGATCTGCTATCACCAGATACTATCGCTCTTTTAAATCTTTTTTCTACCTGTAAATCTAGCACCATTTCTATTTGCTCTACTACATTGGACTTTGTCCCTGGACTTGTCTTAATGGACAAACAAGATTTTTTTGTTAAAATATGGGCTCCATTCATTAACGATTTGAAGGGATAGATTGGCCCAGCACGAAAACCCAACTGAAGCTTGAACTCAGGATTAGATGAAAAGTTATACTTTATAATCTATGAACTTATCTCCAATGACGTATTATAAATAATTAATTCCACCTTTTCTCTTTTTTGATATTTGTATTACTTTTTTTTTCTTTCTCTCTTTCTAAAAAAAAAAAAAAATTAAAATATATAAATCTTTTTGCTACCTGTAAATCTAGCACCATTTCTATTTGCTCTACTACATTGGACTTTGTCCCTGGAAGTGTTGCCCTACTATGCTGAGAATTATTTTCAGCACTCTGTACCTTTCCCTTTGTTCTCTCTGTTGTAAAGTTTGGCTTGATTGTATTTATGTAGTCTTCTCTGATTTGATTGGATAGCATGCAAACATTTTTTTTTCCCACTGCACCTTGGTGCACATGACAGTAATAAACCTTAAACACTGTTGTGGGGAAGGAGCTACCAATATTTAGATCCAGCGAGATTTGGGAAGACAGAGAATTGAGCAGACATAAATTCATGCAGAGAAAGGGAAGGAAGCAGGATACTCAGGGAAATTTTAATAATGGTAGGTAGACACAAAATGCTGGAGTAACTCAGCAGGATAGGCACCATCTCTGGAGAGACCCGAAACGTCACCCATTCCTTCTCTCCAGAGATGCTGCCTATCTCGCAGAGTTACTCCAGTATTTTGTGTCTACCTTCGATTTAAACCAGCATTTGCAGTTCTTTTCTACACATACCTAGAAATTGTAATAATGGTCTCTTGAATACTATTATGTAGCAATGTTTTTTTACATCTGAATGGCTTATCTACTTAATACAATGAGACATCCTGTACATTATATCTTGAAACTTAATGGTGTGTGTGAGCAAGGTAACGCCAGTGTTATACAGAAAGGGGTAAATGAATGATAATTTGCTTTTAAGTTGGTATAATGCATATGTGGAGGTGAACATAAAACGGAGCATGTTTCATGCACTTTCACCACTGGTGGCAGAAGTTAATTGTTGGGAAGAAGCTTATGTATCTTTCACAAGCTGATGGTTAGATAGGTGTATATATATCTGACCGTTGCTTACCTTGTTTGGACTCTCTTGAGCTTTGAGTATTTTGATACACATGCATTCAGGCAAGTTGATCGTATCTCATCACAACTCTTATGGATTGTAGAAACGCTTGAGCTGTGAAGATGTCAAATATTTATTTTCATATTCTCGGTGCGGCACGGTAGTGCAGCGCTAGCGTTCCTGCCTCACAGCATCAAAGACCCAGGTTCGATCCTGACTAAGGGTGCTGTCTGTACGAAGTTTGTACGTTCTCCCCGTGACCGCGTGGGTTTTCCACAGGTGCTCTGATTTCCTCACACACGTATAGGTTTGTAAGTTAATTTACTTCTGTAAAAGATTGTAAAATGTCCCTAGTGTGTAGGATGGCGCGGGTGTATGGGCACCACTGGTCAGTGTGGACACGGTGGGCTGAAGAGCCTGATTCCACGCTGTATCTCTAACCTATAAACTAAAAATATGCACAATCACAATGAGGTACAGGTACAAAGAAAATCTTGCTCTCCATAGAATACTAAATCTGATCCACTTTTGTAAACAGAATGGTGTAGCCAATCGTGACTGACAGGATATTGACAGTGGCGAGAAAGATCAAATTTGTTCTTAATCATTATCAAGCATTAGTGCGAATGCATTTATTAGTCCGTGGCTGAATGTGATCCGGGCCTTCCTGGAACCAGACATAAATGCTTCATTATGAGAGGAGATGCAATGAAACTCCAATCAATCATCAATGCATATCACACCTAGTGTCAGTCTGGCAGCTGTCTTGGAACAACTTGGCAAGGAATACGACTGATTTTTGGAACACAAAGTCTTAGCACTGTTATGGTACAGAAGATCATCTTTGGGCATCAATCTACGCCAGCTCGTAAAAGAGCTATTTACAATCACATTCCTTCTAGCTCTTTCCCCATATCCAAACTGTTTCTCAAATGCTTCTCAAGGTTTTTTTTTTGAAAGCACAAAATTAATCTACTTTGGGCCTTTATTTTTCAACAGATATAATTGTGTAACAGCTTCTCCTCGCATCTCCCTTGTAACTTTGCCATAAACTTTAAGTATGGTCATTAAACTATTTTCTAATTTGAACAGCTTCCTTCTAGTTTCCAAATCCACTATATTCTGTTATCGTATATGTGTCTTTTTACAATACTGCACACAAAAACGTGACAAATTTCTTCAAAAAAATTAACAAGCACTTTATTGGGTTCATGATTAACATAGTATCAACAAATATAAGAAAAGATAGCATATATTGATGGCAAGTTCCTGAAAATAGCATCAGAACACACAAATACATTTTGTGTAACGGTTGTTGCGCGGTGTCCCCCAGTGACCTGGTTGGCACAGTAAGTACACATATTTCTTATTCCTTTCTATGTTTATGAATACCACATGGAACAATAAAATTGCAAACACCATTTCCACTTCATTTACTCGATCATGTAGAATGCTGCATCCATCCGTTAGTCATCATACATACGTTGCAGTGGACATTAAAAAAAATGTTTGTTTTGGTGTCCCAGAGAAAAGCAATCATTTTCACCGATCCGATCTAAACGGTATATTACATTGTGGATCTGAGTGACATCGATAGCAGATCGTTTGATTTGGGCTGATTTTTTTGTAAGTAAAATGTCTCCATAATGGTCGTTGTGGAGCTTCCCATAGTTGACACGAAGGAATGAAGTTGGCGACTTGGCCCGTACAAAAGGTAAACAAGAGACTGTGTGTTGCCGAATTGAAGATTGGCTCAGTTTCTTAGTTTTGATGACCAATTTATGCCAACATTTTTTTTTTTTTAATGTTAAAAAGTCGGGAAATGTATCGTAAACGGTCATTGCGTTTTTGACATCACAATGTTTTTAATATATTAAATTGCAATACAGGTGCACAACCTTTTATCCGAAAGCCTTGGGACCAGCCACTTGTCGGTTTTCGGACATTTTCGGATTTCCGAATGGAAGATTTTTAGCGTAGATTAGGTAGGTAGCGCGGGCGGCTTGAACAGTCTGGAGCAGCTGCCTCCATCCGGAGACCGGGAGAATCATTGCATAAATGTTAGTCAGTTAGTTTGGAGGGATTTTATGTGGTGGTGGTGGAGTAGGGGTGAAGGGGGAAACTTTAATTCTTAGTCCCCTACCTGGTCGGCGACTCCAAACCTCGCAGAGCTGGGGGATCCGTCCGGCCGCGGGCGGCGCCGGCTGGAGCTCCGACCCCGGCAACTCTACCCTTGGCTGCGCGGCTCCAAATCCAGCGACGCTCCGCGAATGTTGGGTCGGCGGCCACAGCGCTCCGGAGCTTGCCGCACGGCGACCCGGTAAGGCATTGACCGCTCCCTGCTGGTGTCCCAGCGCTGCGACGCCGCCGACTCCCAACATTCGCGGAGCTGGGGCGTCCGGCCGCGGGCCGCGCTGGATTTGGAGCGCCTCGCAGCCAGGGGTAGAGTTGCCGGGGTCGGAGCTACAACCGGCGCCGCCCGCAGCCCCACCGGCCACAGCGCTGCGGAGCTTACTGCACGGCGACCCGGTAAGGCATTGACCGCTCCCCGCCTCTCCGACCAGGTAGGGGAATAAGAATTAAAGTTTACCCCTTCACCCCCCCACATAAAAGCCCTCCAAACTAACTGACTAACATTTAAGCAATGATTTACAGATGTTTAAGCGTCTCCCGGTCTCCGGGTAGGAGGCAGCCGCTACAGTAGTACAGACCTGGGTTGACCGTGGGTCGTTTCGGGTCAAGTTTGGCGCAAAACGCGAGCTTTGGTGCGCAGATGACATCTGGAAAAAATGGCCGGTTTTCGGAGTTTTTCGGTTTCCGGAACACCGGATAAAAGGTTGTGCACCTGTATAAGAAAAAATTAACTCACCCAAAGATCGCTACTACCATAGGATACCTTGTTGGGTGTTTGAAAAGCATTAGTTTGGAGCCTCCATGGTTTAACTTACGGAGTTAATGTGCACCATCACCAGTCTCTCAAAGCATTTAATGATGGTGGAAGCCAGAGCCACTGGACATAGAACATGGAAAAATAGATGGTAGCTCTGTGTTTTGATTGTGAGGCAGTGAGTTGACCAAGTCATTCTTTGGGTTGGAATTCCCCATCTACTGTCATTCTTGGTCTTCGTTTCTAGCAAGTGGAGCTCAACGGGGAGAACTGATTTATTAGCAGAAAGCAGATCATATTTGCCAAATGGTAATAAGCTTACTTGTCAGTGTTTCAATTCATGCCACAATTCATGTCATTTGGAATCAGTTATTAAGGTCAACCATTCTGCCTGCTTTGTGTCTGTTATTAAAAGTCACTTTCCAAGATTCTTGTAGAAACAAAGAATGGCAGATAGACAAAAATGCTGATGTAACTCAGAGGGTCAGGCCAGTATCTCTGGAGAGAAGAAATGGACTGAAGACTGTAGAAAAGGTCTCGACCCGAAACGTCACCCATTCCGTCTCTCCAGAGATGCTGCCTGACCCGCTGAGTTACACCAGCATTTTGTGTCTACCTTTGATTTAAAGCAGCATCTGCAGTTCTTTCCTACACAAGAGATGGCAGATACAGGTTTACAAAAATAAGAACGGTCTGAAGAAGGGTCCCGACCCAAAATGTCACCTATCCAAGTTCTCAAGAGATGCTGCCTGACCAGCCCCCCACCACCGCAAGATTCTTTCTTGATTCTTCATTACTGGCTCTGGATGTTTGTTTTAATGAACATTCACCCGTTTTCCCATTTGTCGATGCATTTCTTTCAGTGATAAATTTAATTTTGCGCTCATTAAAACCAGTGTGCTTCTTTGGACATGCTTCAGTACGGCAACTGCACATCCATGTGTTTAAGAAGGAACTGCAGATGCTGGAAAATCGAAGGTACACAAAAAAGCTGGAGAAACTCAGTGGGTGCAGCAGCATCGATGGAGCGAAGGAAATAGGCAACTGCACATCCATATTTGATAACACTTATTTTTCAGTAGTTCAGATGTAGCATCTGTTCAAAAGGTTTAAATGCCCTATTAAAAGTTTCCCGAATTCTCACATCTTCAAGATTCTGAAATCTAAATGAGTAAACATTGCACAAAACCAGTTTAAAATATTTCCACGATTCAGTTTAATTCAAGGAAAAAGTGTGCCAGACCAAGTACAATCAAATCTTGTTACAACTTTAAATATATTCTCATTTATGCATTTTCTGAACATCGTGATTAAATTAACTTTGCACCAAGTCCTCTTCCTTTAGAGTAGATCTGAGGATCAATAGCAAAAATATATATGGATTTGGAGGGATATGGGCCCATCAGATTAGCATGCTCAGCATGGACGAAGTAGGCCAAAGGGCTAATTTCTGTGCTGTACAGCTCTATGACTCTGAACATCGACAATTTTTTCCATAACGGTTTGCTGAAGAAACCTCTGCACATCTGACATTGCATTAAGCCTCCTTGCAGTTTGTAAATGAGCTGGTCAGAAAAAAGCTATTCATGACAGCAACGAGGACACAAGAACTGCAGATGCTGGAATCTTGAGCAAAATGTATGTTTTTACAATACTGGGTACAAAAAGTGAGACATCTTACATAAAACTGACGTTCACTAATAAATTATTTCAACATGATTCAGATTAATCAAAAACCCTCACAGTGGCAGTACATGACAAAGAGAGATAGTTCATAAAGTTTGAGAAAATGTCATCAATTAACAAAATTCCTTGCATTCCTATGCGTTTTTTTTTAAACACTTTATGTTTGGTGTCCACCATAACAACCGTTACATGAAATTTAGAAAGTCATTTTATTCTGAAGTATGATAACCGATTTCTTCACTTTTGCTGTTTTTCAACAAACAAAAATACTTTCTAGCTATAAACATGGAGTATGTGCTCAAATGAGCTACATTCCTGTTATCTACTAAAACGTGCGTTACGCGCGTTACACAGGGTCCAAGGGTGGACACCAAAATTAAAATAGCTCTTGTTTCTTCCAGTAATTCTTTTTTTGTAATTTCTTTCTCACGTTTTGAATACATAAGAGACTGCAGGTACATAATTTGATGGAAATATAGCTACTACAAAATGCTGGTGTTACGCCTGTGATGGTGAACACCAAAAATATTCACTAATTTTGGCATGCAGCAGCTTTTACAGAATCTTGATATTAAGGTTACTTTCTTCTCATAATTTCATTATTTATTGAATTCTTCAAACAAGAAAATTTCCAATCTCCTTGGGAGGTTATTTGGTCTTAATTTACCATTGTGGTGTAACGGTGGTTACTCTAAAATAGTAACCACCTTTACATTCTTTGAAATATGGCCATTCAGAGCACAATGCCAAATTCATCCAAAGTTTTGCTTATAACTGTGAAACATGCATCTCTGCAAAGCAACAAAATTTAAATTTTTTTTGATTTATAATGAAATTAATTCAGAGATTGCCTCTTTATTTCATTGTCACAGCATGTCATATTTTTGGTGTCCTAAAAATTGATATTTTTGAGATATAAACAGGTTGAATCAGGGAATTAATTCAATTCCTAACTTGATTTTATCTCTATCTCTTGCATATTTGAGTAACAATCCCTGAAAAAATCAACACCATACTAGTTGAAACAGTGGAGATATGACATTATTAATGTTCTGTGCTGAAATCTCTCCAGTATTGTAAAAATACAAAATGACGGAGTAACTCAGCGGGTCAGGCAGCATCCGTGGAGGGAATGGATAGGCAACATTTTGAGTTGGGACCCTTCATAGAGTCGTACAGCATGGAAGCAGGCCCTTTGGCCCAACTTGCCCATGTCGACCAAGATGTCTCAGCTACACTAGTCCCACCTTCCTGCACTTGGCCCATATCCCTATAAACCTGTCCTATCCATGTACCCATTTAAATGTTTCTTAAACGTTGCAATAGTCTCTGCCCCAACTACCTCCTCTGGCAGCTCGTTCCATACTCCCACCACCCTTTGAGTGAAAAAGTTATCCCACAGATTCCTATAGGGGGGTTGCACGCAAGGTCACTGGGTCATAGGGCTCAACGCACGGAGCCGCTAAATCCAACTGGAAGACATCCGTCACTTCCGGTATATGTTATTAATGCTAGAAAGGCGTACTTTCCTACCTGTTAAAAACCACCAAAATGTTGAATTTTTTCGCTGAAAAAAATTTGTGGTAGTCGGAGTAAGTGTGAGAGATATGTACCCAACTTTAGAATTCCAAACGTGAAGTGAAATGAAGGTATAGAGAAGCGAGAACTGGAGGGACTACAGCAGCTAAAGTGCTTGGTAAACATTGAAAATATTGGGAATTATCGCGCTTGCTCACTGCATTACATCAAGTAAGGCATTATTTGTGTTTTTTCTTGATTCCTTTGGTATCTAAAAATTCTCAGAAGTGATAAATCTGGCTGTAAATTTTTCTTCAGATGCGTTTTCATTTTGTATGTAAAAACCCCCGAGAACCATGGGCGATTTAAAAAAATTACAGCCAGATTTATCACTTCTGAAACTTTTTAAATGCCAAAGAAATCAAGCTAAAACACAAATAATGCCTTACTGTTGATGAAATGCAGTGAGCAAACGGCCAATGTTCGCCAAGCACTCTCTGTTGTTGTCCCTTCAGCTCTCGTTTCTATCTACCGTAATTTCTCCTCACTTTTGGAATTCTGAAGTAGGCTAAATGTCTCACACGCTTATCCCGATTTCCATAATTATTTACAGCGCAAAAATTGACAATTTCAGCGGGTTTTAACGGGCCCGCTACGCTGGAAACAATGGTAAGTGCCTACCTGCAGTTCATCGCGTGTAATCCATTTGGAGTAGCGTAGCAACAGTACGGGTCATGGGTCGTGACCCGACTGCCGTGAAACCTCCCTATTAAATCTTTCGCCCCTCACCTTAAACCTATGTCCTATGATTCTGAATTCCACTCTGGGAAAGAATCTGTGCATCTACCCGATCTATTCCTCTCATGTTTTCACGCAGCTTTATAAGATCACTGGGGAACATTCCCCCACCCCCATGTTTTGTAATCCGTAGTTTATCAGACGCTTTCTAAGGGCCGAATCGGCTCATTCGCGGGGCCTTTCATCGCCTGGCGCAGCTTAAAATCAAACTGCTGCATCGAGGCGATCGAGGAGGATGGGGTGGGGGGGGGAGGAAGGGGGGGGGAATTGAGGGTTGGGAGGATTACCCAAAATTAAAAAAAAGAGGGGCAGGGTAAATGGAAGGGAAAGGTTTGGAGGGAATGGGGCAAAACCGGGGAGGTGGGGAAAGTGTAAAAGGGGGGGGGGGGGGGGGGGGAGGAGGAGGTGGAGGGGGGGGGGGGGAGGAGGGGGGAGGAGGGAGAGGAGGGGGGGGCAGAGGGAGAGTAAGGGGAGGAGAGCAGGGAGGGAGGGGATGGAGGGGGAGGAGGAGGGAGGGAGGGATGGAGGGGAGGAGGGGGGAGGGAAGAGGGGAGGGGGGAGGGGGAGGAGGGGGAGGGAGGGGGTATGGAGGGGGGTAGGGAAGGGGGGGGAGTAGGGAAGGGGGGGAGTATGGAAGGGGGGGTGTGGGGGGATAGGGGGGGGAGGGATGAGGGGAGGGGGGGGAGGGGGGAGGAGAGGGAGGGGGGGAGGCAGCGGGGGAGGGGATGGAGAGGGGGAGAGGGGAGGGGAGTAGGGAAGGGGGGAGTGGGTGAGTGGGGGGAGGAGGGGAGTGGGTGAGAGGGGGAGTGGGTGAGGAGGGGATGAGGGGGGAGGGAGGGGAGGAGAGGAGAGAGGACCAGGTTCAACGGACGAACCATTCAGGGAGTTGGCAGCGGGCTCGAGCGCCGGCCGCCGTTATGACGACCGCTCGATTAACGGATCGCTCACGCTCCCGTCGCCCCGCCTTCAGCAACGGTCCGTCGGAGATGACGCACCCTCCATTCTGCCACGCACAGCGCGGGGCAAAGAAGGACGACCCAGCCCGCAGTGTAAGGAGTGCGCAGGCGCCGAGCGAGGACGCGTGGCCTCTCGGGATACTGGAGGAGAGCGGTCGTTGGTCCTCCTGCGGGGGCAGCGTCAGTGACAGGAGCAGGAAGATGTTGTTGGGGGAGGAGGCGGCGGCGGCGGACGCGGTGGTATTTCAACGTGTTGTCGGAACTAGACGCTAACTGTAGCGCTGCCGCTGGTGCCTTGGTGCTCCGATGACAGGTGATATCAGGCAGAGGTGCGTCTCTTGAGGAGAGGCCTTGTTCATTCTGCTCCTTGACCCCAGGGAGACCTGGTTTGACCCAGTGTCCGGTTAAGGGATGGGGCATCCATACCTCTGCGCTTTGTTTATCATGTTGCTGAAACAACGTTAATTTGATTATTTCTCTTAGCGACACTTCATACTGTGGGATAATAACCTAATTTTTTTCAAAATCAAACTTTTATACAGAAAGTTTGACAAATACTGGCCGCAGTTCAGTGAAACCCATCCATTTGTTTTGCAACCAGTCTCTGCCCCAGTCAAAGTCAAGATACTTTCCTGTCTATGAGTTGCTGATCTTAACTTCCTTGGTTGATTTCCAGCTCTGTGAGAGAAGCCGGATGCTGCCAATATTTCCTTTCCAGGTGCCTCTGCCTGTTGCGTTCTAACTTGCGGAATCTAGCATATGGTTGTTGCAAGGGATACTGGACGGGGACACCAAGCACGCCACTAAATTTAAATAACATTTTATTGAGGCGAGTTAAAAGTAATAGATAACCAAATATCGAAAGAAGAAAATACACACGATGAGTCGGAACAAGTGTCCAATTCTGTTTTCAGATGGCACTCTCACGTTGTTTTCGGAGCCATTGAAAGGAAATTGTATGATTGTCTACTGAAAGAAGAAATGGTGATATTTTATTATTAAAAGGCAAAATACAATTGGTTGTAGTTCAACTGCCAGGTTCTGCATATATTGGCTGGCACTGCTTTTGGCATTGTGCACAAGTGATTAAACTGAGTTTTTATGCGCTCTCCCCCTCTACCCAAACATACTGGCAACTCATTGTCAGAAGGGCAGCTGACTTATCTACCTCAAATTACTTTGAAATGGAGACCAGTTTTTTTATGACCTCCTTTATGGTTGGGCAAAGTATTTAACATTGAATTATACGGCCAACTCTTTGCAGTTGTGTTTGCTGTCCTTCGAAAACATTCAGAGCAAGCTGTTACATTCACCTAGCTTTACTGATATGTTATTATTCATATAAGATGTCGATTGTAGAGGGCATTGTGGCTGGGATGGTGGGGGTGGAGGTTGCACTCATACTCACATCACTTAATATCCAGAAAGGAACGATGACGAAGTGTCTTGGCCCAAGACATCACCCATTCCTTCTCTCCAGAGATTCTGTCTGTCCCGCTGAGTTACTGCAGCTTTTTGTGTCTATCTAAGGGACAATGACTGTTGAGTGGCCTTGGAATTGAGTTCGTGCATGACTTTTGTCTATTTGTTTCATGACTCAATTTCAGGTTGATGTGTCAATAAATAGGGAGTTTATGCAGAATTTGTCCAATAGTTCCATGAGGACCAAGACCAGTTCTTCACTTCACTCTTTCACTATTTCATTAATTTTTCGCTAGTTCCCAGTGAATGATAATTAATTTACACTATTATTTAATGCAAAATATTACTCAAGGACATTGTAGAATAACAGTGTAATGACATGCACTAAATATTTAGACGTGATTACATCAGCTCAAAATTGTTTCGTAATCAGGAAGGTGCTTATTACCTGGGATAGTTTAGTTCCAGAGGTAATAGCCCATGATTTGAACAACAGCACAAGCAGTACTTGAATTGAACATCATATCTTTAAAATTAGTTGTCTCTTGCACGGTTTTAGTTCAATGTTTTTGTTTTAAGAAACAAAAGAAAATATTTTACTTACATCTCTGAACTACATAGACTTGGGGGCTTGTTTGTCTTTGCACTATTATTGTTTGTTTTTATATATACCAAACTTTTTGTTGTTTATTATGGTATTTACAGAGTACTATGTTTACAAATCTGTGGTGCTGCTGCAAGTAAGAATTTCATTGTTCTATCTAGGACATATGGCAATGAATCACTTTTGACTATTAAACTTTGCAATTGTCGATTTTCAGATATCCATATCCTTATAATTATAAACCTCTGATCTTGTACGTGGATTTGTGTATTTATTTGTTCATGTGCGATCACATCTTTACGAAAAAACAATGTGCTAACGGTAACATTTTTACATGTTCCGGTAGAGGTTTATCCCATGGTGTAAAAAATCGCCTTATCTGAAAAATTCACGCATTATTTCTCGAGTTATTAATCAAAATATTCAGAAATCTGAAGAAACTTGGAAAAAAAAGTGCTTTCCCCCTGTGCTTGCAGCTGTGACGTCACAATGGGATTGTAGCCCTGCTCGCAACATTGTTGCTATCCAAGTACACTGAGTCCTGCCAGCCCCAGCAAGTGCAAATGCATTTTTTAAAAGTCACAGTACACTGAGTTCTGCTAGCTAGCAAGCGCAATTGCATTTTTTTTTAAAGTTTAAAAATGAGGGAGGGTCCATAAGGCGAAATGAACAGCCCTGGGCAGTTGTCGGCTATGTGTGAGTGGTGGAATATTGCGTTGGGGAATGGGTTGCGTTGAGGGACCAGACCTCCCGTGTGACAGGGACCCAATGGGTCTCACTTGGTCTAGTAGAAACTATATTTAACAGAAAATCATGCTATATAGTGTCGTAGATCTGTTTCACAAACCATTTTAAATTCAGAATTCACCACAATTATTTAGACCTTTTGCTAACGAGAAGTACCTGAACAGTGATATAAAGAGTATACACCAGGTAAGTATGCAACTGGATCTCGAATTATCCCCAAATATTATGTGAACTCAGTTGGAATTGGAAATAAATGTATATTTCTTAGGTAGTGAAGAATAGTCCTCAAGCTCATTATTTTATATTTTTGTTATTCACAGCAGCAGAAGATTGTCAGAATGTTGGAGTCTTACGTGACTCCGATCTTGATGAGTTATGTGAATCGTTACATCAAGAATCTGAAGCCATCTGATCTTCAGCTGTCTTTATGGGGAGGAGATGTGGTGCTCAGTAAACTGGAATTGAAACTTGATGTGCTGGAACAGGTACAGACTTTATTTCACTTGCAGTTTGAATGACTGTGACTGCCGCATGACAACTGCCGCATGCCAGAGACCCGAGTTCGATCCTGACTATGGGTACTATCTGTACAGAGTTTGTACGATCTCCCTGTGACTGCATGGGTTTTCTCCGTGTTTTCTCCCACATTCCAAAGACGTGCAGGTTTGTAGGTTTATTGTCTTTTGTACACTGTTCCTCGTGTGTAGGACAGAACTAGTGTGAATATGTGATTGTTGGTTGGCACAGACTCGGTGGGCCGAAGGGCCTGTTTCCACACTGTATCACTAAACTAAACTACTCATAGGTCTAGGAACATACTTGAAAATAAAATCTATACCATGTCAATTTATGGTGGGTTGAGCTTTAGTGACTTCCATCACTTTTAGGGAAATATTGAAATTAGATTACAGTTTAATTAATTATCAAAGCAATTTGAAATAAATACTTTTCCCATTTTCAATTTGTTATGGTAATGAAAAGTATGGCAGTGCTCCTGATGGGGAGGTGAGGAGGGGACACTGGTGTCCAAAGGGGAGTTTGGGAACTGGAAGCCCTCGTGTGATTGATGAGCTCCACTTAAGCATTGGGCTAACACTGGCTTTTCGGCGCTCTTTTTAAACTTTTTCCCCCTCTGAATGACCTTTCCCACGGGTTTCAGCCAATAAGCTCTTCTCCCTGCTTCTCTTTGATTTATGTACAAACTTCATACCCACTTTGAATATAGTCTTCAGATTCCTTCACTCCTGATTTTTCATCAGCTCTGGTGTTGACAGATAGAAGAAGAGAGATGCTGATGGGCAACCCACTGATAAATGACTGGGGAGAAAACTCCTGGCTAGCAAACATAAAAGGGGATGGTATCGGGAATGCGACTGGGAATGATGCTGGGCATTTAAGAATGGCCATGGGAAATTGGTCAGAAACTTTATTCGAAAGAGCTAAAAATTACTGCAACCATCAGAAAGGCTTGAGCAGGAACACTGCAGCACAAATATAAATTTAATTTTTTCTCAACGATGTTTTCACATTTGGTCTAGTTTTCCATTTAGAGATGCCGCGCGGAAACAGGCGCTTCTGCCCACTGAGTCCGTGCTGACCAGTGATCCCCGTGTGGTGGGACTAAAGCAGAATGCAAGAGAAAACTCACACGGTCACGGGGAGATCGCACAAACTCTGCACAGACAGCACCCGTAGTCAGGATCGAACCTGGGTCTCTGGCGCTGTGAGGCAGCAACTTTACTGCTGCGCCACCGTGCCACCTGCACTTCTTTACACTTTGCCACATAGGAACAAATGTTTAATAATGTTTATTTGAAGTCTGCAGGTACTAATAAGACATAAAGGTTGGCTCATTGTATTGGATTAGTTTTCAAAGACTCTAATTTGAAATGTTTTCCAATGACTTAATTTGAAATGTGTTGCCTTTTCAGGAGTTGAAGTTGCCATTCACCTTTTTGAGTGGACAAATTCATGAATTAAGGATTCATGTGCCATGGACAAAGCTGGGTTCCGAGCCTGTCGTTATAACCATAAATACCATGGAATGCATCCTAAAGCTAAAGGATGATGCGCATGTGAGTTTGCATTGGTTATTTATGTTCAGTGTTTATAAAGTGTGTACTATTTTCTGATTTCTTAAAATTAAAATGTTTAAACTCTGCCAATTTCAAAGTATGGATTGACAAGAAGATCAATGAGGCTTATTGATTTATTGGCTGAGGAATATTACCAAATAACCAGCCAATTTATGAAAACTAATGTTACTTTTGATTTTTTTAAATTAAGACATTTTGTTGAAATATGTGGAAATAAAGTAGATTAATATTGCAACAAAGTTAGGAAAATGTATAAACTCTGAATGGAATCCTGAATAACAATAATTATCCATATGTTCATGGAAGGAATATGTTAGTGAATTTAGGGATACGCTGATAGTCTGGAACTTTCCTTGTCAGGAATATTACATTGAAATTAGAGGAGATTTGTGAGTCAAGTTTTTAATTTTATTTATTTATTTATTTATTTATTTATTATTTATTTTTAAATGCGGAGGGTGACGGGTGCCTGGAATGTGCTGCCCGGGGTGGTGGAGGAGGCAGATATTTAGAAATTACTGTCCTGGGCTACTATCAACCCCATTGGAGATCCTCAGACCATCTTTGATCATATACGTTACTGGACATTATCCTGCACTAAATGTTATTCATGATATTCCCATTATTATGTATTTGTACACTGTAGATGGCTTGATAGAAATCATGCACTGTCTTTCCGCTAACTGCTTAGTACAAATCAAAAGCTTTTCACTGTACTTTGGTACACACGACAATAAACTAAACTGAACTCAAACTCATCAGCACTTGGGATGCAGACACCATGAAGGGAGAGAGGTTTTAGGAAAGTGGGTGGCTGACGGTAATAACAAATGAAAATTGTTGAAATATATACTTAGGTTAAACAGCATCTGTGAATATAGAAATGATTATTTTGGGTTGCCAACCTTTCATCAGTGCCACAGTTGGTCACCTGCTGAGTGCAAGCCAGTTACTTTCAATAATTGCTGCTGCAAAGAAGATTTTCATTGTACACGTACCTCATCGTAAGGGTTCCGTTTCTGGGAACTCTCTGTAAGCTAATTACTCCGTAAATCGGAAACGTCTGTTTTCTGCAGCTACTCGTATCGTACTGGTCTACCTACACTTGCTACAATGCTTTTATTTTTATTAACACTACACACAATCAAACTAATGGAATATATTAATGTTTCCAACCATTAGTTAGTACCATGAAACATTTTGTTATTATTAGGCTTAAATATATTTGACATAATTTGTCTAAATTCAGATTCTCCTAAGTAAGGTCATTTAAAACCTGTTTTTTAAAATCTAATGAGCTGGATGACATCACAATGGCACCACTCGCTCACAAGAGCCCTTTCTCTCCCCCCCCGACTCGCTGTCGACTAGCACTCGCTGGGCCGTACGCATCCGCCTCTACTCCCTCTCTGTGTCCCTCTCGGTGCCTCTGTGTCCCTCTCGGTGCCTCGGTGTCCCTCTCGGTGTCCCTCTCGGTGTCCCTCTCTGTGTCCCTCTCTGTGTCCCTCTCTGTGTCCCTCTCTGTGTCCCTCTCTGTGCCTCTGTGTCCTTCGCTTTCTATCCCCGTACATCTCTAACCGCGCCTGCGAGTTGGGGGCTATGCGTGAGTGGATAGGGCGGGGCGTGGGGTAAAAGGAATGAATAATAATATAATATTAATTGTGGTGGTGGTGTGTGTGTGTGTTGGTTAGTGTGTGAGAGAGGTTGGTTAGTTTGTGTGTGAAGCCGCAGACCGCCCCCTCCCCTTGCAACCACGTGTTGAGGGGACGGGACCCAATGGGTCCCACTTGGTCTAGTTACAGTTAAAAAAAAAAAATTTTTTTCATGCAGTAAATAATGTAAAACTGTATGCCACCCGTCAAGCATGGTCTTTTGGAAAAGGTTTTTTTTTCACAAAAGGAAATGTCTTTGGGGATTCTGAGTACTTCAGTGTGAAGGTGACTGTTTCAAGGCCAGATGTCCCCAGGGAAGCCCATTTTTTGGTGCAGCCAATTATAGATAAATATACAGGCAACAGAAATAGATTTGGAACATATGAGTTTGAACATTACAGAACCAGCGTTTGATGTTCTATCATGCAGATGGCTACTGGCATAAAGATCAGGTTTCCTTCGCAGAAAAATTTGAACTTGAATTTAGTGCTGCATATAGTGTTGGATCAAAGGTCAACAAAGTAGAAAACTCTTTAAAAACAAGTATTTGTTACAGATGTTTTAAAATTCTTGGTTCACGTTTGAGTTTGTAAAATTGCTTATGACGTTTGGACAAATTATCCTGTGGTATGCATATACCCAGAGGCCAATGATTGGGCCTTGCCAATACTTGGCTTCTTTACTCTTTCTTCTTTCCTTCCACTCCCTCCCATTCTTATTTTTTGGGAAGAAATCTTTTTTTTTCTGCATGGGACTTTGAAAACTATTCATATATTCTAGGAAAGATTTTTCTTTTATAATTAACTAAATTTCAGAGCCTAACTTAAATTTCTAGCTTTCTACATTTTTGGAGCTCTTAATTTCTTTCCCAATCCTTTTTTGAACATACATTTTGGCTGAGAGCCTGAAATTTCATCAAGCTTATTCTCTTCAGTTATTAAATTGTTGTGTATTTTAAAAAAATCCAAAAAAATCTACATGGTATAGTTGTGCATGGTGATTAAAAAATATATATATATATATTGATGAGTGAAGAAGTAACAGCTTGTGCAATGTGCTGAGATACTATTTGCAGTGTTGCTAAGGGCTATTTAAAAGCAGTATTAATGCTGGTGAATGCAAGGTTTTGGCACATCAAATATGCTGAGATCAAGTATAACATAGTACAGATGTAGTGAACAAAATGTCTCCAATAATTCACAGAAATGTTCAGTATAAGAAGATTTTACGTTGTGAAGAAGACAAAAATAGGCTGCATAGGCATATAGATAGATGAAATAAGTGGGCACTGAGCCGTCAAATGGAATACAATGTGCACAAATGCGTACTTGCTAATTTTGGCAGGAAAAATGTAATAAAAAGGCAAGTTAACTAAATTGTGAGAGATTGCAGAGGACTGTTGAGATGGAAAGGGTTCTGGTGTCTTTATACATGATTCACAAACGTTACCATGTGGGGATAGATCAAATACCAATGAAAATTAACAGAATATTATTGTTTATTGCTAGGAGAATTTACAAAGATGTTGCCAGGATGAGAGGGCCTGAGCTACAGGGAGAGGTTGGGCAGGCTAGAACTTTATTCTTTGGAGCACAAGAGGTTGGGGAGTGATCTGAAGAGGTGGATAAAAAGATGAGGGGAATAGATAAGGTGTATGCGTAGTCTTTTTTTCCAGTGTAGGGGAATCAAGAACTAGAAGACATATGCTTAAGGTGAGAGGGGAATGATTTAAACAGAACCTGAAAATCACAATCTAGGGCTTCTGCCTGTTGAAATGTAAAAGTATGAGAGGGGATTTGAATTAAATATTCAAGGTCCTGAAGGGACTTGATAAAGTGGATGTGAAGATGATGCTTCCTTTTGCAGGTAATTGTCGAGGGTTCAACCATATAAGGCAGAGATGAGTGGGATTTTTTTTCTTCAGAACTTTGTAATTTATTGGAGCTCTCTTTGTAAATTAGAGAAAGATAGATACTTGACATGCACAGGAGGAAATGGTTACTGCGGGTAGGTGTGAATGCAGATTTGGAATAATTCAAAGTAGTCATGATCTTATTAAATGAACTTCAGGCTAAAATGGCCTTCAGGTGCTGAATGACCTATTGGTGCTTCTAACTTGCACCAATGTACTCCATTGTTAATTTTTCTATTCTACAATCAGTGACCTTCGTAGCCTCCCAATGAGAGATTATCAAGAGTAATTGTAAATAGTGTTGTGATGTGATTCTATTGCTGGTTCTGACTTGGGGATTGATCAAAATCATATGTGGCTACATTATGATTACTATAATTATTATAGAAAAAATAGCAGATTGTTCATTACATTTAATTTAAGTCTGGTAATTAGTGATGTGTAGGAAGGAACTGCAGATGCTGGTTTATACCGAAGATAGACATAAAATGCTGGAGTAACTCAGCGGGACAGGTAGCAGCATCTCTGGAAAGAAGAAATGGATGACGTTTCAGGTCAAGACCCTTCTTCAGATTAATTAGTATCGGTAGAAAAGGAATCGGTGACGTTACGAGCAGATACCCTTCTTCAGACTGAGTTTTAGGGAAAAGGGAAAAATCGAGATATTGATGGTGATATAGAAAGAGATATAGAACAAATGATTGAAAAATATGCAAAAAAAGTGACGATGACAAATGAAACAGGCCATTGTTAGCTGTGGGCAGGTGGTTCAATTGGTTTCTATTTGGCATCTTTTTAACATATTATGGCCTGATAAAGATATGAACATAACATATAATGGCCTGATTCAGCTCTTATAAGTTATGAAGATATGTACATGACAGATTGGACCATTGATCCGAGCTTGATACTCCTGTATTTGGGCTTCATGACCACCTAAACTAATTGAACCATATGATTCCCTGGTTGCAGGGAATTTTGGCGTTTCTGGATCCCTATGCTCAATATTGAGAAAAATGACAGGTGATCTTATTGAAACATACAAAACTCTTTGGTGACTTGACAGGCCTAATATTTTCATTGGTGTGGGTATCTAGAATCGTGGTTTGTCTCAAACTCTGGTTTGTCCATTGTGGACTAATATAAAAAATAATTCTTCACCCAGTAATGAAACTTTGGAATTCTCTACCCAAGATGCCAGAAAGCACAGCCTACCTAAGGACTGTCCCGCTGAGTTACTCCAGCTTTTTGTGTCTATATAAAGACAAAGATTGATAGATCTTCAGACATTTAGATAATCAGGGGAATGGATTTGTGCAGAAAAATTGAATCGAGACAAAAAATCAACCAGGATCTTACTGAATGAAGGAGCAGGCATGAGGTGTCAATTCTTGAATTATTTTCCTATGCTGTTATGGGTCTTCTATGGAATTTTTACTTTTTAATCTTTAATATGACTTAAGTCATTGAAATCTTTTAGTTGTGGAACTGCGTATTATTGCAAGTCATCACAGATCTTGTATTAATGCGTATTCTGGAAAAATTATAATGTTCTGTTTGGAGGATGACCAGGGTTTTAAGGACATTTGTTTGCCCTCTAGGGGACACACGAGATTACCGATGCTGGAATCTGGAGTAAATGGCATAATATTGGGGGAATTCAGCAGGTCAAGCAGCATCTGTGGAGGCCAAGGAATGGCCGATGTCTTGGGTCAGGACAACGACATCAGGACAGTTTGGCTTGTTGGTCTAAAATTTGAAAGCAAACACTGTTGCATTATCTGCTGTAGTGACACCTGAACTTTTAATTGGCAGATTTTCCATAGTCTTTGGAGAAACAATTTACAGCTTTTTAATTCTATTAAAAGCTGTTTTTTGACCAAGGTACCTTTGTCCTGATTTGGTACGGCTCAGTGCTAGAGTTGTTGCCTTACAGCACCAGAGACCCAGATTTGATCCTGACTACGGGTGCTGTTGGTACGGAGTTTTCTGTGACTGCGTGGGTTTTCTCTGGGTGCTTCGGTTTCCTCTCATTTTCTGAAGACTTGTAGATTTGTCGGTTAGTTGGCTTCTGTAAATTGCCTCTGGTGTGTACGATGTGAAACTGAAATAACTTAGAACTAGTGTATAGGTGATCGTCGGTCGGCGTAGACTCGATGGGCCGAATGGCCTGCTTCCACGGTGTATCTCTAAAAAACCCAAAAAAGACAATTTGGTTGTTGTAAAGGAGTTAAGTCTGACACACTGTAACTTTACTGAGTCTTTAATAAAGGCACGTCAAACATGTCCCAGTACTGACTGCATCTAGTCCTCAGGCGTACTGGAACCAAGGGAGCAGCAAGGGGAAGATATCACAGTTATACTGAGATGATTGGGCGTGGTTAGTGGTATTGAGGTAGCTACATTATAGGTTGGATGCATAAACCATCTACAGTTGTGTAGTGAAATTTGTTGCGCTTAATATGTACAAACTGGCTATCTCACTTCTTGCATTGTAATTGTGACTATAATTTAAAAGCAATGTAGCTATAAAGTGCTTTGGAATGTCCACAGGCTACATGGAATGACCTGAGGCCATGATAGCTCCTATATAAATACGTCTTTCTTTCAGGTTCTGATCTTTCTCTCACTATTTTCTTATAATGCATAGTTATAGTGTATAGATAATTGTGCTTAAATGCTTCATTACATGCTATTAACAGACCCCTATTTTCCACTTTAAAATATGTTTGATACCATAACTAAGGCTGCAATGTAACGAAGATTTAGATGAAGCTGCAGGAATAATATACATTAAACATGAAATAGATGGTGGTAGTTTCATAAAATACAGCTTGTTAAATTCTACCTTGAGACCACAGGATCATACTTTTCTTTGGGCCTCCCCATTAAGGATAGTCAGCCATTGCAAAATATTTCCTAATGTCTGACATTATTAATTTGATGGACAGACTATTTCCATAGGCAAATATTCAAATTACTTGTAAGAATTGCTTTTGTACCATTATTAACAATTGTGCAACCGTGGGCTTGTGCTGGATTATTCAAAAATAATTGGGAATGTTAATTAGTGATTTTTATTGCCAATAAATTATTCACGGTTTAGAGATACAGTGCGGAAACAGGTCCTTCGGCCCACCAAGTCTGTGCTGACCAGCGAACCCAATATTCCAGCACTATTCTACACACTATGGGGAAATTCACAATTTTTAACAAAGTCAATTAACCTCAAACCTGCACGTCTTTGGAGTGTGGGAGGAAACTGGATCACCCAGACAAAACCCAAGCCATCACAAGGAGAACATATTAACTCCGTACAGACAGCACCCTTAGTCAGGATTGAACCCGGATCTGTAAGGCAGCAACTCTACTGCTGCGCCATTGGTTCATTGAGCTATTTTTCCTTTTTAAAATACAGATTATTAAAAATATTGCTAACATTTGAAACTTAAAAGAATTCATCTGCATTGCTGAATAAGTCTCTTGTTGACTGAAGTTTTGAAGAGCTTTGAGTTCAAATTCAATCCCACAACCTCAGCCTTTTTGTCTTATGGGCCTGTCCCGCTTGGCGATTTTTTTTCGGCGACTGCAGGCGCCATATCAGTGTCGCCAAAAGATTTTAAACATTTCAAAATCTAGCGGCGACAAAAAAATGTTGTGACACTTGGAAAAAACACCAGCCCGTCAATACGTCTTCACGCCGCGTCACCGCTACGTCATGCCGCATTACGTCGCATCACGCCACAAATTTTTTGGTGACCTGATGTGTCAGTCAATGATGCCGGCAGTCGCCGAAAAAATCGCCAAGTGGGACTGGCCCATAACTCTCTAAGTCTCCTCTATTTTAATGTGTAGTAAACCAACTCACTGATGTCTAGTCCTATAATGGTGTCTAATAGTTGTTGCTAACGCTTGTGTTAGATATCCTGGGAAGTTTTGGCACTTGTATTGTGATTGGTAAAGGCATTATATTGTGGTAATAATTAGAAAACAAGAAAGATTGCACCTGTCTAGCATTTCGAGACCTTGGGAACTCTCAAAGTACTTTACACCCAATCAAGTACTTTGAAGTGCAGGTGCTGTTGTACTAAAGGAAATGGAACAGTGATGGGATACAAGAGGTGTAGATGGGAGCTTGATGGTTAGCACTGACATAGTGTGCTAGAAGCCCTGTTTCGTGCCGTCTGACTCTAACGAAAGATAACGCAAGTGAATGAAAAGGCAAACTTACAAACGATGCACACACCAGGTGTCTTTTCATTTTGACCTGGAGCAGAAGAAAGCTACAGATGAATAACAGTTTGTGCATATTCCCCATCTAGAATTCATTGCATGCCTATAGCAGTATTATTATGGTTTGTGTAACTGCAAGACTTTGACTGCTAGATATTAAGAATGGAAAGGAAAATATTTAGCACTCTTTGTAGTAAATAAAGATGTCATTAATTGATTGAACGGTACAGCATGGAAACTGATCCTTTGGCTGACCCTTGATCACACGTTCTCACTAGTTCTATATTATTTCACTTTAGTAAACAGATCTGTGGTGCCTGGAATATGATCATGTGAAATGATCATTCCAAAATATGTACTAATTTTTAATTTCTGAAACAAAAGGTTTACCTAGTTTATTGTTTGATTTACATTTGAATTTAAATCACTTTTTTTCCACCTGTACAGTGGCTCAACTGGTAGAGCTGCTGTCTCATGGTGGCAGACACCCGAGTTCGATCCTGACCTCTGGAGCTATCTATAAGGAGTTTGCATGTTCTCCCTGTGACCATGTGGGTTTCCTCCGGGTGTTCTGCCTTCGTCCCACATTCCAAAGACACAGCTTTGTTGGTTAATTGACATCCGTATGTTTTTCCCAATGTTTAGGGAATAGATACGAAAGTGGGATAGCAGGGAACTGTGGTAAACAGGTGATTGTTGCCAGTGGGGACTTTGTGGGCCGAATGGTCTGTTTCCATGATGTATCAGAAATGGGTGGTTTTCCAAATTGCTTTGTTTTTTAATTACAAGAGTTGTGATTGTGCAGAATGAAACTAATCTAAAACAATTTTGATGCCTAAAATGTGGATGATGGCATGGATGGTCTGAATTTTCTTCAGTCCAGTTTTCCTTTTTTTCCCCGATTCGCTTATTATTGAGTGGGAGTGGAAGGGTAATTGGGATGTGAAAGTTGTGAGAAAGACAGGAAAGTCAGGACAGTCCATCATTTGGTCAGACTAATTGGTATTTTGCTTTGTGTGAATCTTTCTCTGCAGTGCTGTCTCAGTATGTTTTGGTACACGCATAGACTTTGCACATGTGCATTTAAATCTAAACTATATTACCGAATAGTAACTATTTAGATTTGAACTTTCATCATTGATTCCCGGATAGTCATATTGAAGAGCTGTGTTCGGATGGAGCTCGAGATGAGAGTACAGGGAGGGTGGGGATTTCCTACAGTGTCTTGAGGGGTTCTAAGAATTTTGATTTAGGTTATTCTAATAGCTTTTATGTTTCATGCCATTGAGAAGATCTTTTTGCATGATTGGCTTTTGAAAAAAGTCAGGATTCAAATGTAATTTTAAATGTTAATGCATAATCAAAAGCTGGAAATTGGATACTACCTGCAGGATAATAATTCTGAGAAAATGTTGGTCTAATTTATGACGTACAAATTAGTATAGCTTTCTTTAATATGGGATAGTTTTCAAACTATGTTTGAAGAGATTCAAGTTGTATAACTTGAGTGATTTTTTTTTTAAGGACTTGTATAATTCATAAATCTCTCACTTGAAGATTAATTGTTTTAATTTATTTTGCAATCTAAATAGGAATTGTGGATGTTAACCTCTTTGGATCCTGTCTTATTAACTTTGGTTTGTAAAATTATTTTTGATATGATAAATAGTGCCAGGAAGTGGCAGATCCGAGTCATTCAAATTTAGTGGCATACCTGGAAAAATTGTAGAAACATTTGAGCAATTTAATAAAACAGTACCCGCCGAGTTATTCTTTTTTTTTTTTTTTGTCAACCAGCATCTGCAGTTCCTTGTTTCTATACAAAGGTTTACTTTCATGTTGGTGCCTTCCCTCAAGTTTTGATTGTTGACTGAAAAATATTAAACTTATCATTGCTTCTTGTAGTTTTCATACTATACAAATAGTGCTTCACAATTATGTTTAAAAGTTCTCTTATTTAGTTTTTGTTTGTTTGTTTGAATCCACAAAACAGTCCTATCATATAGCTGAGAAACCTAGTTAAACAAATTGGAAAGGGTGTTAGAATTCAAAATCGTGGGGTCAGTCTATGAAATAAATTCTCATTTTGGAATAACTACCAAGAGAAAAAAAAATGTTCTCTTGACAGATGCTTTGCTTTAGTTGTTGAAAATACAATTTATATGCACCTGGATTGTTAAATTAAAACATGAAGCAATCTGTACTGATTTAATATTCCTTTGTTTTCCATATATGTGAATGGGAATGAATTGTATTACCTTGTTTCATGACATAGGCTGCACCATTAATGATATGATGCCTTTTGAAGTAGTTAAAAATCCCAAGGAGCTTCAGAGAGTAATATTGTTAGACATTTCACACCAGGCTGCTTACAAACCCACAGTGCCCTCCATAAATTTGGGACAAAGACCCATCATTTATTTATTTGCCTCTATGCTCGACAATTTTAGATTTGTAATAGAAAAAAAAATCACATGTGGTTAAAGTGCACATTGTCAGATTTTAATAAAGGCTATTTTTATACATTTTGGTTTCACCATGTAGAAATTACAGCAGTGTTTATACATGGTCCCCCTATTTCAGGGCACCATAATGTTTGGGACTCAGCAATGTCATGTTTAGTATTTTGTTGCATATCCTTTGCATGCAATGGCTGCTTGAAGTCTGCGATTCATGGACATCACCAGTTGTTGGGTGTCTTCTCTGGTGATGCTCTACCAGGCCTGTATTGCAGCCATCTTTAGCTTATGCTTGTTTTGGGGGCTAGTCTTGCTGTAGGATGAACAGCCGGCCAATGAGTTTTGAGGCATTTGTTTGAACTTGAACAGATAGGATGTGTCTATACACTTCAGAATTCATTATGTTACTACCATCAGCAGTTGTATCATCAATGAAGATAAGTGAGGCAGTACCTTCAGCAGCCATACATGCCCAGGCCATAACACCCCCACCATCGTGTTTCACAGATGAAGTGGTTTTCTTTGGATCTTGGGCAGTTCCTTCTCTCCTCCATACTTTGCTCTTGCCATCACTCTGATGTAAGTTAATCTTCATCTCATCTGTCCACTAGACCTTTCTCCAGAACTGTGGTTCCTCTTTTAAGTACTCCTTGGCAAACTGTAACCTGGCCTGGCTGGCCAAAACATCCTATTTTGTGGCTAATCAGTGGTTTGCATCCTGCAGTGTAGCCTCTGTATTTCTATTCATGAAGTCTTTTGCGGACAGTGGTCATTGACAAATCTATGCCTGACTGCTGAAGAGTGTTTCTGATCTGTCGGACAGGTGTTTGGGGATTTTTCTTTATTATAGAGAGAATTCTTCTGTCATCAGCTGTGGAGGTCTGCCAGTCGCTTTGCGATTAGTAAGCTCACTTTCTTCTTAATGATGCTCCAAACGGTTGGTTTTGGTAAGCCTAAGGTTTGGCTGATATCTCTAACAGTTTTATTCTTGTTTCTCAGTCTCATAATGGGTTATTTGACTTTCATTGGCACAACTTTGGTCCTCATGTTGATAAACAGCAATAAAACTGTACAGAGGTGATGGAAAGATTGGAGAAAGACTAGTTGCTGAGTGCTCTCTCATTAAGGAGGCATTTAAACACACCTGAAAAATTATAAACACATGTGAAGCCATGTGTCCCAAACAGTATGATGCCCTAAATTGAGGGGACCATGTATAAACACAGCTGTAATTTCTACATGGTGAAATCGAAATGTATAAAAATGGCCTTTAATAAAATCTGACAATGTGCACTTTAACCACATGTGATTGTTTTTATTACAAATCTCAAATTGTGGAGTACAGAGGCAAATAAATAAATTATGGGTCTTTGTCCCAAACATTATGGAGGGGGCACCATAAGTCAAGTCAAGTCAAGATCAGATGACCAATGGTTTTAAGAATCAGGAGTATTTTATTGTCATATGTGCTGAAATGAAACAATTAAATTCCTACTTACAACAGCACAATGGATATGTAAACCACAATAAAGTACAAAACGATCAGTATATTAAAAAAACAATTAATAGTGCAAAGAGAAAAACAATGCTCTCAAGTCGATGTAGTTCGGAGCTTGATTGGAGGCTGTAGTGTTTAATAGCCTGATGAAGACAAAGACCTTGAGGAACAACTTAAGATGGTGAAGAGGCAGCAAAATGCAACGAGCAAATTTCATAATGTTTCTGCTGGTGCAATTGATCCCATGGCTGTCAATGAAGCAATGGCGTAGAGGAGGTCAGGGAGGTTTGGTGTGATACAGAGATCTGAGCAGGTGGTCATACGGGAGGAGGTTGGGTGGAATTGGGCAGAGGAGGGACTTGAACAACATCAGCCTTGTTTGATTTGATGTATACATTTGGTTCATAATCCATTTCTTAAGTCTATGTGATTCAGAATTAGATATTTCATTATCTTATTTTTAAAGGCATTTTTGAACTCTCATATTTGAAGTTCTTTCAACACTACCTACTATGTATGGCAGCTTTATCAAGGAGAAATGCCTTCAGGTATTTCTCAAAGGTATGAAGAAATCCAATTCATACATAGATACATAGACAATAGGTACAGGAGAAGGCCATTCAGCCTTTTGAGCCAGCACCGCCATTCAATGTGATCATCCACAAGCAGTACCCCGTTTCTGCCTTCTCCCCATATGAATCAATGGATGAATAAGTTTATTGGCCAAGTATTCACATACAAAGAATTTGCCTTGGTGCTCCACCCGCAAGTGACAACATGACATACAGTGACAGTTAGGAATGACACAGAACACATTAAACATTAATAATAAAACATTATCGATTAAACATGTGAATTAAATAAAATACCAGAGGCTATGGATTTTTGGTTATTGAGTAGAGCTACTACTCGTGGGGAAAAAAATAATTTTTATGTCTGGCTGTGGCAGCTTTGACAGTCTGGAGTCGCCTTCCAGAGGGAAGTGATTCAAAGAGTTTGTGGCCAAGGTGAGAGGGGTCAGAGATGATCTTACCTGCTCGCTGCCTGGCCCTTGCAATGTACTGTTCGTCAATGGAGGGAATGTTGCAACCAATAACCTTCTCAGCTGATCGGATGATTCGCTGCAGCCTCCAGATATCGTGCTTGGTGGCTGACCCAAACCAGACCATGATGGAGAAGGTGAGGACAGACTCTACGATGGCCGTATAGAATTGGACCATCATTGCCTGTGGCCGATTGTGCTTCCTCAGCTGCCGCAGGAAGTACATCCTCTGTTGTGCCTTTTGACTGTGGAGTCGATGCTTGGCTCCCATTTAAGGTCCTTGGAGATGATGGTTCCCAGGAACTTAAAAGACTCCACAGATGTGTGCGTGGGGTGAGGGGAGGGGGAGCTCAACAAACAAAATCCTCGCATAGGTCCCCTGGCGGTCTCGTTGCTGGAGGGTGAAGTGCAGGCCCAGGTTGGATGCGTCATCCACAAATCTATTGGCCCGATATGCAAACTGCAGAGGGTCCAGCAGGGGGTTTGTGATATTTTTCAGATTGGCCATCACAAGCCTTTCAAGGGTCTTCATGACTACAGAGGGAGGTCAGTGTAACAGGCCTGTAGTCATTAAGACCAGTAATCCTTGCCTTTTTGGGTACAGGGAAAATAGGGGGGGCTTTGAAGCAGGCAGGGACAGTACAGGTTTGCAGGAACTGGTTGAAAATGTCATGTAGACCGGTGTTCGGCACAGAGCTTGAGAGTAGAGGGGAAACATTGTCCGGTCCTGGAGATTTCCGCTAGCCCCAAGAGCTCTATTTAACTCTCTTTTGAATGCATCCAGTGAATTGGCCTCCACTGCCTTCTGAGGCAGAGAATTCCACAAATTCACAACTCTCTGGGTGAATACGTTTTTCCTCATCTCAGTTCTAAATGGCCTACCCTTTATTCTTAAACTAAGGCCCTGGTTCTGGACTCCCCCCCCCCCCCCCCCCCCCCCCCCCCAACATCGGGAATATGTTTCCTGCATCTAGCGTGTCATAGAAACATAGAAAATAGGTGCAGGTGTCCAATCCCTTAATAATTTTATATGTTTCTATAAGATCCCTTCTTATCCTACTAAATTCCTGTGAATACAAGCCCAGTCGCTCCATTCTTTCATCATATGACTGTCCCACTATCCCGGGAATTAACCGAGTGAACTTACGCTGCACTCCCTCAATAGCAAGAATGTCCTTCATCAAATTATGAGACCAAAACTGCACACAATACTCCAGGTGCTCTCAATACTGCAGGTCTCACCAGGTACAACTGCAGAAGGACCTCTTTGCTCATATACTCAACTCCTCTCATTATGAAGGCCAGCATGCCATGAGTTTTCTCCACTGCCATTTAATGCAACAAAAAAGGTGGAATTAGAAGAGGTGACCCACAAACTTTGTCGATGGATGTGTTTTAATGAGTGTCTTAAAGGTAAGTAAAGAAAGGAGGTGAGTTATGGAGAATTTGATTGTGAATTTTGGCAGCTGAAGCACTATCACTAATGATCAACAAAGGGGCAGATGCACATAAGCTGGAGCTTTCAAAACAGTGAAAAATGGATGCACTATAGCATTAGAGATGACAAAGATATGGAAGGATGAAGTAATGCAAGGACTTAAGCACAAGAATCCTGGGTTTAGGCTTGGGATCCACGGGGTAGAGTGAAGTAGGTCAGTGAGTGGACAGGATAAAGGGTAAAATGGTAATTGGTTTGTTCACATCCTCGAGTTCTTGGCCTAGTTCGAGGCCTAGTGGAGAATCAGTGAGGATGTTATTCAGTCTTATTTTTATTACATTGTTTATATTTTCTTCCCTCTGAGAGCTCACGGTCAGCCAATACATCATACTTGTTGACATTTGCTTGCTGCCGCCATTATTAAAGCTTGCCCTTTGTTTCCTTGAAAATTAAGCTAGAGACGACAGAGATATTAACTGTTTCAATCGTACACAAACTTGAACATTTAATAGGAGAAATTGAAAGATTGAAGTATGGATGCTCAATTTAAATAAACCTTGATGTGTATGTGTGTGTGTACTTTTTTAGAACAGAAAAATGTGGTTTGACTTATAATAATTGGCAAGGTTGTCACTTGCCATTGAAGAAAGCTTTCTCAAACATATGGTCAACTGAAAGAATAATAAACATTGGTATATTGTCAGATACATACCACACAGATTGAAAAATACCACATTGCTTCTTAAATTAGTAACATTTTTAAGAATTTACGCAATTTGTAATTTGAATATAATTGTTTAAACCTTTTCACACAACTCTGTGACAGTTATAATTTCCAGCCTGCTTTAAAAGATGTTGTCACATGTTGTAAATAGCCTTGGGGATGTGATATGTAGCAGAAAAAAATAGCATTGTATGATGGGCCAAAATCAGAATTCTACCTGATAAAGCTAGTGCTTGAATAAACTGTTAAGCTGTTCAAAATATGGCGCTCTTGGAAATTATTCTGAGCACATTCTTAATTTAAGATGTAGAAAGGACATTCCCAATCTTGCCACCATAGTTTTTCTTCATTGACTAATCTCATTTGTTAATTATCTTAAAATAAGCCTGTGAAGAAAAGTATAGCCACAGCCCAGTCTTTTATTGGTCTGCTGTTTAAGATCATGGAAACAGCAATGGTTAAAGTAAAATCAGAATTTCTACAATGATAGTTGTAGTTCTGCAATTCTACAGAGCCCTAGTGAGACCACACCTGGAGTATTGTGTGCAGTTTCGGTCCCCTAATTTGAGGAAGGACATTCTTGCTATTGAGGGAGTGCAGCGTAGGTTTACAAGGTTAATTCCCGGGATGGCAGGACTGTCATATGCTGAGAGAATGGGGCAGCTGGGCTTCTACACTCTGGAGTTTTGAAGGATGAGAGGATATCTCATTGAAACATATAAGATTGTTAAGGGTTTGGACACGCTAGAGGCAGGAAACATGTTCCTGATGTTGGTGGAGTCCAGAACCAGGGGCCACAGTTTAAAAATAAGGAGTAAGCCATTTAGAACGGGGACGAGGAAACACTTTTTCTCACAGAGAGTGGTGCGTCTGTGGAATTCTCTGCCTCAGAGGGCGGTGGAGGCGGGTTCTCTGGATGCTTTCAAGAGAGAGCAAGATAGGGCTCTTAAAAATAGCGGAGTCAGGGGATATGGGGAGAAGGCAGGAACGGGGTACTGATTAGGGATGATCAGCGAGGATCACATTGAATGGCGGTGCTGGCTCAAAGGGCCGAATGGCCTACTGCATCTATTGTCTATTGATAGAATTAAACTAGTTTTACAAATGATGTGAACTGAACTATCATTGATTACATTTGATGGTTAATTGCTTTCTCACAATAGTTTAGAGGCATTGTAATTTGAAGGTGCTTCAAATCCACCTGTGTTTCTCCTAAATCTCACCTGTATATATGTATACAAAGGATCAAGTAAGCCAATTTACCTGAATATTGGTCATATTTTACCCATTATTTGGTACCCATTGAGATCCAGGTTGAGATATTTTGTTAAAAATCAACATTTTTAATCATTTATAATTTACGATCAATGTTTAAATGTCAGTCTACATTGCCAGAGCACTTTCATCTATTTCTAGGAACCATTTATTGTTATGCATTCTAAGCATTTTATTGTGTTGATTAATCCTGAAGCAGGACTTGACTGACTGAATTCCTCAACCTTTCTGTCATTGAATAAACAGGATCTCTGATCCCAAGAGCACTGTTTAAGAGAATAAGCAACGTGATTAGAGTGAAGAGACCCATCTTTGTATGTTTAGTAGCAAGAGTTGCAGGTGCTTCTTTGTTAAGGTTTGGAAATTACTAATGACTCGTAGTGTATGTCAGTAGATGTTCCATTAGTAGCAGTCCCATCGCTGAGTCACAATGCCCTTGGGTCAAATCCCATCACAGTGATTTCAATACAACATCTATCCTGCCCCTACACTGCTGCTCTGAATGATTGTTATGCGGTCGGAAATTCCAGCTTTAAAAAATGGGACATTAAATTTGGATATTAACACATTCTATGGCAGTAAGCACTGGTCAGTACACAAGGTTCTTCCATGTGTACAGGCCAGAGTTTATTCAGCATCACTTCAGTGTTTAACCAACGTTATTGCAATGTAGCCGCAAGGAACTGCAGATGCTGGCTTACAAAAAAAGTGCTGCTGTAAGTCAGCAGGTCAAGCAGTATCTGTGGAGAACATTGGTAGGTGGCATTTTGGGTTGGTATTCTTTATTGAAATATATTTTCTGGTCACAATCACATGGGTATTTGTTGAAGCATGGTTATTTTTGAACCCTAATGCAAATCAACAGATGTATTTTTGAAACCATAACAGAGATTATACAGGTGCACAACCTTTTATCCGAAAGCCTTGGGACCAGACATTTTTCGTAATTCGGAATTTTTCGGCTTTCGGAATGGAAGATTTTTAGCGTAGATTTTAACGGCTGGCTCAGTGGTAGAGTGCTCGGCTCATATCCGCAAGGTCGCGAGTTTGCGCCTCGATCCCGGCAGTTACTCGATCGCGCGTTTGAGTATTCAATGTAGTTTTTTCTTGCAGAATAGGAGAGAATAGGGAGGGTTAGGCTGGGATCATTCTCTGCGAGATGATCTTAGTGAGGGAAACAAGTTTAGGAGAGGTGTACTGACTGTGTGGTCAGAACTTTGGAAGTGATTGCCCACCATTCTCAAAAGCCGCTGTCTCCCTGTCCCTGGGATAGCAGGGGGCGATCAAACAGCACAATACCCCCCTCCCCCTCCAACTCCAGAGAAATCCGCTCCCCGATGGGCCGCTACGGCGACGTGGCAGTTCGCCCACAGCCCGAGCTGCGCCACCCCAAGAACAAGACGTACCTTGCACATCATCAGCTTCTTCCCCTACGGAGAGCGTGTTCCTCTGGAGGAGCGGGGCTGGGCTGGAGTTGCTGATCTGGGATCTCCGTGCTTGCAGTGGGCCTGGGGGTCAGTGTCCCGATGAGGGGGCGCAGCTCGGGCTGTGGGCAAACTGCCACTTGTCGCCGTAGCGGCCCATCGGGGAGCGGCTTCTGGTGGTCCTGACGTCTACGGCCAGTTTGCAGTTTTCCTCTGGAGTTGGAACGGGGCTGGGCTGCTGCTGGCTGTGGGTCTCTGGGATCTCCGTGCTTGCATTGGGCCTGGGGGTCGGTGTCCCGTTGGTCCTGACATCCCCGGTGACTGGCACTGACCTGCTGGCATCGCCGACATGAAGACAGTGCAAAGCCCCCGCGCCGGTGCAATGGGCGGGGAGCTGGAGAGGGGAGGGAAGGGGGTCACACACACGGCCTGGAAGCAGAGGGGTGTAGGAGGGGTGAAACTGAAGGGAGCGACGATCTGCTGCTGCCTGCCCGCTGAGTTAAAAAGTTCCCACGCAAGACTCACGATGCACTGTGTATTGTTAGTCTACCGTGGGAACTTTTTAACTCAGTGGGCAGGCAGCAGCAGATTGTCAATTATTAACCCTCCGCGCAATATACCCTCACCTTCTCTTTTATGAATGGGGATTTAGTGCCCCTTTCTTCGAGGACTGACCGGAGGTTCCGCTGTCACCTCTGCGGGCCGCCCTCGGTGAACGTCTTCAAGGACCTTTCTTCAAGGACCGAAAAAATGTCCGCTGTTCGGAGCTTTTCGTTATTTGGAATTTCGGATAAAAGGTTGTGCACCTGTACTTCAAAACAGACTCCATTGGTTGATGAACACATGGATATTGAAAGGTAGTGATATTTGCTACATAATGGAGTGCCATAGATTACATAAAACCCCAAATCTTGAACATTTGGTCTGGCAGTAAATGAAGGACCATTTAAAGGAAAGGATAACTTATCCAAGAAATTGGCCATCTAATGGTTGGAGAGAACTGCAGATGCTGGTTTACACTGAAGATGGACACAAATTGCTGGAGTGAAGAAGGGTCTCAACCTGAAATGTCACCTATTCATTTTCTCCAGAGATGCTGCCTGACCTGCTGACTTACTCCAGCATTTTGTGTCTATGTAATGGTTGGAGAGGTTGGTTTACCTAGCAATGTGTACCTAGCAAATGTGATGAGCATTGATGAACCAGAACTTTTATTGTCACAATTGGTTATTCAAAAATTCAGGGATTTGGGATATGAGAACTATCTGTGAAAGGCTGAATGCCCTTTGTAAAGCCTGGTTTAGTTTAGTTTAGTGATACAGCGCAGACACAGGCCATTTGGCCCACTGAGTCTACATCGACCAGTGATCCTGTGCATTAACACTATCCTACACACTCTGGGTACAATTTACATTAATACCAAGCCCATTAACCTGCAAACCTGTACATTTTTGGAGTGTGGGAGGAAACAGAAGATTTCGGAGAAAACCCAAAGGGTCACGGGGAGACCGTAGTCGGGATCAAACCCGGGTCTCTGGTGTTGTAAGCTCTGCAAGGCAGCAACTCTACCGCTGCGCCACCATGCCGCGATTGTGCTGACAAGGCATATTGTGTTGAGCTAAGAGTGGCTTCCTGTTTAAACAGTGGAATTTTGTAACATAGAAGGTGACCACTTGGCTTATCTTGTCTACTTGGACTTTCTGAATGAGTTACGAATTAGTCTACTCCATGCTGAAACATTGCAATTTTTTACTTTTGATGATTCGCCTCTCTTGGAACTTATCACTGAATCAGCTTCCACCACTCTTTCAGGCAATGTGTCCGTGATCATAACAATTCACTTGGTGAAAGGGAGAAAAAGCAGCTCCACCACTCCATCCACTCCAGATTACCATGTGGTAATCAAAAAGTCTTTTAAATGCTACTATTTTATCTACCTTTAGCACACTCGTGATCGTATCTTTCAGGCACTCATCGCCCTCTGTGGAAAATAAAAAATTGCCCTCACACCTCCTTTAAAATTTACGCTTTCTTAATTATAATTTCTGTTCTAATTTAGGCAATTGGGCAGCCAACAAGTGCATAACGGCCTCACACAAGTAGAAATGTGCTGGAGATCAAATTAAGATACAAAGTGCTGGAGTAATTCAGTAGGTCAGGCACCATCTCTGGAGAATAATATAGGCAATTGGGCAGCCAATGTAAAGTGTTTGAGACACAAGGAACACAAAGATGCTGGAATCTTGAGCAAAGCTTTCAATATCATGATCCCATGCAAGCTCATCTCCAAACTAGTGGAACTTGGAATTAGCACTTGCTTCTGCAACTGGATGCTCGGCTTCTGAACCAACATTCCACAATCTGTGAGGATAGATGTCACATCACCCTCTACAATAATCCTGAACACTGGTGCCCTGCAAGGATGCGTTCTCCAATAATGACGAGACGGAGTACAAGAAGGAGATTGAGTACCTTGTAATCTGGTGCCAAGACAATAACCTTTCCTTCAGACTCCCCAAACTCTCCGTTTGGGGAGTCTGCACCCCGGGGGCATGAACATCGAATTCTCCCAATTTTGTTAGTCCTTGCTGTCTCCTCCCCTTCCTCAGCCCCCCTGCTGTCTCCTCCCATCCCCCAGCCTTCGGGCTACTCCTCCTTTTCCCTTTCTTGTCCCCACCCACCCCCGCCCCCGATCAGTCTGAAGAAGGGTTTCGGCCCGAAACGTTGCCTATTTCCTTCGCTCCATAGATGCTGCTGCACCCGCTGAGTTTCTCCAGCTTTTTTGTGCAACCTTTCCTTCAACGTCAGCAAGGCTAAGTGGATTGGGATTGACTTCAGGAAGCGAAGCAGTACACACACTCCAGTATACATTGATGGTGCCAATGTAGAGATCCTTGAAAGCTTCAAGTTCCGAACAGTAAATATCACCAGCAACTTGTCCTGGACCAACCATATTGAACCAATGGCCATGAAAGCACACCAACACCTTTACTTCCTTAGAAGACTTAGGAAGTTCAGCATGTCCCCAACAACTCTCACCAACTTTTACAGATGCGCCTTGGAAAGCATTTTATCGGGATGCTTCATAGCATGGTTTGGGAAAGGTTTCATCCAAGACTGCAAGAAATTACAGAGAATTGTGGACGCAGCCCAGCCCAACATGCAAACGAACTCCATCTACACTACACTCTGCCTTAGCAAGGATACCAGCATAATCAAGGACAGATCGCACCCCATCACTCCCTCTGCCCCCCTCTCCCACCAGGCACGCGGTATAGAAGTGTAAAACGCATAGTGATAGTTTCTTCCCAGCTGTTATCAGGCAACTGAACGATCCTATCACTAACTTGGAGACTCTCAGACTATCTTTAATCGGACTTTTACTGGACTTTTGTGTTGCACTATATTTTAATCCTGTATCAGTACACTGTTGATGGTTTGATTGTAATCATGTATAATATTTCTGCTGACTGGATAGCATGCAACCAAAAAGCTTTTCACTGTATCTCAGTACACATGACAATAAACTGAACTAATCTAAACTAAACTGAATTGCATATTTTTACAAATGGAAGAACTGACTTGCCCACGTGATAATAGAATAATTAGAATACAAAAAGAAGCCATCTGCCTGTCGTCTATGCCAGATCCTAAAAGAGAAATGGCACAAGTCCCATTCTTGTATTATTTCTCAGTATCCCTGAAAATTGCTTGGGATCAAGGCTTAACTCTTTCCCCTCTCACCTTAAATGTGTGTCCACTCGTTCTGTGGGGAATAAATGTCAGTGGATCTACTCTATCTATTCCCCTCATGATCTTATACACCTCTATAAGATCGTTCCTCATCCTCCTACACTAAAGAATAAAGTCCTAGCTTGCCCAACCTCTCCTGATTGCTCAGGCCCTCAAGTCTTGGCAACATCCTCTTAAATCTTCTCTTCACTCTTTCCAGCTTATCAAATCTTTCCTTTAGCAGGGTGACCAAAAATGAACACAATGCTCCAAATATGGCCTCACCAACATCTTGCAAGTTGTATCTTTGTATCCTAATTTTTGGCATTATTATGGTGCTCTAGATTAGTTATTAATTTATTGCATTTTTGATTATTTTTTATTTGTGTGTTGTTGCCTTTATGGGTCTATCAAGCTGCAGCAAGTATGAATTTAATTGTTCCGTTGTCGGTACATATAACAATTAAAAAAAAAATTAAACAACCTTGATTCTTTAGACTCCCAAAAGTCTTCTTAAAAATACTTTCGATGCTGAGCAGATATGAATGTGCATTTAAGTGTTATACCATTTTGTACAAAATGACGTGTTTTATATTGTATTGCTACCTAAAGTTAGAATGGGAGGGATTTTCTGGTGGAGTGAAATTTTCTTTTTAAGAAGTGTTACAAATAGTTGTTGACAAAGTTGTACAACTAATTTCACAGCTTTTCAAAAGGTAGCAGAGCAGATTGCTGTTTGTCGTCTTCACTTGTTTCCAGCCGCACACATTTAACTTATTAATGAGGACCTGTGACTGATGCCAAGATGTTGCGCATGCTGTGCCTGGGGTTTTGGTTTGCTGATGAAGACATCTGAAGGATTATAGTTTCTTTAGAACTAAACCGGAAAAGATTTCAGAATAGGCAGGAACTGGAGTCCTGCCTTCTCTGCTTAACTCAATAAGAAACTTTTGGAAGATCTACTCTTTATTATTGGACTTTATTATAGTTGAACTTCCTTAACACAGCTGGAATAGTGCAAAGTTGATAAATGAATAACAGAAAATCTACTGCCACAGTGTAGAGGGCCAGCAGAAAGTTTTTTTTTTAATTAATGGGCTTTTAAAAAGTGTTGTTTCGATACTTCTAATGTATTGTGAGAAAGATGTGAGCCAGGACTGTTTAAAAAAATAAATAAATAAAGTAAAAAAATTGACATATTGGTAATATGTATGTCAGTATTTTTATATGATAGTAACTGAAAAATACTGGGTAAATAGAGTATTTGACAATTATAAGACCATCCTAACTTCACTGAAGATCTGCAGAGCAAATATCCAATGTTTAAAAAATCCAAAGTTGACAATATATTCAGGTTTCTTTTTTCCTGTCACAGTAACAATTTCTATTCCCAGGCAGAAGATACAAAAGCTTGAAGGAACTTGCATCAGATTCTTCCCCACTGTTATCAGACCCTTGAATAAACATCTCATAAGCTGAGGATGTCTCCAAATCCACCTTGTTGAGTTCCTTACACTTCTTTTTTATATCTACACTTTATCTTTAGCTGTAACTCTACATTCTACACTTTTGTCTCCTTTCTCACGTTCCACTATTTGTTGTACTTGTGTGTGATTTGATTGTGGCATGTTTTACCCGGATAGCAGGCAAAACAACGTTTTCTCTGTATCTCGGCACAGGTGACAATAATAAACCGATACCAATATTTGCTTATTTTCAAATCTGGTTTTATATTTTTGCTCTTATTCACTGTGCACAAACTGTTAAACTCTTTTATATTTAAGTGTGGAAACAATTTTAACATTTAAGTATTACATGATAGTTATGTTAGTGGTAATGGCAAGAGAAAGTCTGTTGTGTAATTCAGAGTTCCAAATTGATTTTGGAAAGCAGGACACATCGAATCAAAACTTTATTTGATCCTGGTGTGGAGTTTCAAGATTTTCAAAAATAAGGTGAAAAAAAAATCAATTTCAGAGTAATTATTAATATCAAATGCTGTTAGAATGGTTGTGCATGGGGTGTCTATCATATGGCTTGCTATATCATAGATGGTGTTGAGCTTCTTGAGTGTTGACGTTAAGCTCATTTGGATAAGTGGAGGATATTCCATCACACTATCCATCTAAGCATTGAGGGGTTTGGGAGTTAGGAGGTTAGTTACCACAGGAATCTAAGCCGCTGACCTGTTCTTGTAGCCAAATTTTATATATTGTAGCTCCATTTCAGTTTCTAGTCAATCATAATGGTTTCTGGTCATTACCATCACTGAGTCACACATAATAGTGATAGTAATAGTTATGTGATGGTTATGCCATTGAATTTCAGGAGGTTATAGCTTGGTTTTCCCTTGTTGGATCTGGACTTCATAAGTTACAGGGGCAGAATTAGGCAATTTGGCCCATCAAGTCTACTCTGCTGAAGATAGACACCAAATACTGGAGTTACTCAGCGGAACACGCAGCATCTCTGGAGAGAAGGAATTGGTGATGTCCCGCTGAGTTACTCCAGCATTTGTGCGATTCTTCGGTTTAAACCAGCATCTGCAGTTCCTTTCTACACATCAAGTCTACTCTGCTGTTCAATCATAGACTTGCCACCTATTTGCTCTGACCTAGATATTATTCAGGTCATATTCACGTTGTATTTTATATTGTCTGCCACCATTAATGTGGTTTTGCATTTTAGCTACTATGACCAGGTTTTTAACAAAAATTGTCATAAAGTCACACAGCAAATTAAGCCTATTGGCTTAATTTGCCCATGGCGACCAAGGTGCCCCATCTACACTAGTCCCAGCTGCCTACATTTGGCCCATATCCCTTTAAATCTTTCCTATCCACGTACCTGTCCAAATGTATTTTAAATGTTGTTGTGGTACCTGCCTCATCTACCTCCCCTGGTAGCTCCTTCCATTTATCCACCACTCTCTGAGAGAAAAGGTTGCCCCTCAGGTTCCTATTCAATCTTTCCTCCCTCACAAACCTATGTCCACTGTCCCCTGAAAATGGAAAAACTTCTGACTGGGGTCAAAATGCTGGATATTTCATCTGGCTGCGAAGGTCGAGGGGTTTGCAGTCTCAGGATATGGGTAAAATGTTTAGATGTGAGGAGAATTTTGTTCACTTGGATGGTGGTAAATGTATAGAATTCTTTAAATACATTATAGAAGGAGATGAATTTCCACGCACTGAAGGCATCAAAGGGTACAAGGAGACATAGGGAATATGTGATTGAGAGCAGGTTTGAAGTGAATTTTTCTTTCACTTGACAAGCCTACCATTCCAGGAATAAACCATGTGAACCCTTACTCAAGTATATCCTGCACTGAAAATTCCAGATGGCTGCTCACCAGGGCTGAATAATTGAAACAATCTAATACTCAAATCATCTTGCAGTGAAGGCTTCTGTACTATTGTAAGTGGGTGCTCAACGTGCATGTTATATGCACCACCAGATTCAGGAACATCTTCTCCTTTACCAGGCTTCTTCGACAAGCGAGGGTACTGTCCGATTTATGTATAGTATTATCTGATTTGATTGGATAACGTTCAAAACAAAGCTTTGCATTGTACGTTGGTACACGTGGCAATAATAAACCTAAACCTGAACCCCAAAATCTTAAATGTCAGTGATTTGGATACAAAGACATTCAGTTTCCTCTGAATAATATAAACTTGTCAAGCTTATTGGTAAGGATGAAAATTATTTTTACCAGGTCTCAGGACATTTTGTAAAAACGTACTTGAAGGGGAATTATTTTCTACAATTTCCCAAAATTACTATTAGTCCCATAATTCTGCTCCCTTGAGCATTCTAATTTTGATTCATTTTGGCTTTGACTGCCAGAATCCAAAACATTGGAATTACCTCCCTTAACCTCTCCATGCCTCTTATTTATTATTATTATTTAAGGGACTTCTTAAAATCTAATTATTTGTGCTTTTGAACCTGCCTGTGCTATAAATGTTGTTAACATATTTAGTTAGTATCAGATTCCAATACTGGATATTAGATGGAGTAAAAAAAAGTCAGAGAAATAACTAATTTGTTTTGGTTTCCTTCATTCAAGTTATGCTTTCACCTTTCGAGATCTGTAGCAAGCTTGATCTTCTCTGCACTAAGTTGCACTGTCCCCTTGACATCTGTGACTTGTGTTTGGAATGAGTGGTGCAGAATTTTACATTATTGGTACATCTTTGTAACTACTTCAGGCTGCAGTTACTTCATTGCCTTGCTATAGCTTTTACTTTAAACACAGATGCAATCTGTTGGGGGTTGACTTTGTTTATTTGGCTTTTCCTTGTTTGGTGACAATCACTGATGGATTGTGCTGTTCATGATTGAGGTAACTATTCTTTCTAGTTAATGTGATCTGATGTCTATCTTAGTACTTTAGAAATGTGCCACAAACTCGAAGGATGAGCAGTCGTTTGCTTATTTTGGGAGATGTTTGCTGTTCTAAGAGGCAGACAAACCATGTTGCTTCATGGGGAAGCTTCAATTAGCCCTGATGGAGGGGATGTAACTGATTTGTATGAGCTGTTGGAGACTGTTTTGTAGACTGACCTGAGTGTGAATAGAGTTTCTAGCATTTTGATTAATAGGGCCACAATTTCAACTGGTCCAAATATGCTTTGGTCAAGAATCATTACCACTTTTGGTAAAACAGGACATTTTGTTATTTATTTCTTCTATATGGGCACAGCAGTGGGGTTGCTGCCCTTCACGCCAGAGTCCCGGGTTCGATCCTAACTATGGGTGATGTCTGTATGGAGTTTGCGTGTTCTCCCCGAGATCTCTGTGGGTGTTCCAGGGCTCTCACTTAACTTTTTTTTCCCTGTTGCCAGCCGGGCAACCTTGGCAGGTTTTTAGGTTGCCAAATGACAGTTTAGGTGGTCATTTAAGACGGTTTGCATGACACGTGCGATAATGTGCTCGGACGAAGTGCGTAGTTACCAGTCAGAATTATGCTCAATGAAGCATTCACATATTATTTCTGCTTCAAATAAAGTCACAGACTAAACATATTCACCAATCAAGATATGATATACACCACAATGACATGCAGCAAAATTATAATACAGTATCTCAACTCTTTTTACACATTGCAATTAATGCAAGTTCTATTAGTTCTTTCCACTTCCAAACAAAAATGTGGTTGGATTATTCAGCCTTTATCAATAAATCCTGGACCATGGTAACATATATGCTTAACCATGCACACTACGGATTGATACAAGCATGTTTTCTGTGAAGGACCGAAAATTACCATGACATGGCCATAGCATGGGTCATTATTGCTATTGGGACAGAAACACTCTCGTTTCCCACATAATTTATCCATAACAAAATATACAGGTTGCAAGGAAATTTCTAGAGGTATTTTATGATAATAGCTGTTAAAATCGACTATACCCACTTGACAGGTTAAACATTACACAAACTGACAAGAAATGGCCAAAGGACATAACTGCAGCAAATGTTCTTTTGGTAATATGTTTAAAGGTGTCAAAACGCCACATTACCGGACATTCAGATTAGATGTACGTGTTATGAACAGCAATGAAGATACCCAGTTTGTACGCACCAGATTTAAAAAAGTTTTATTGATAAACGCTGTTTCCATCATTCCCACTTCAGATTTAACGTTAAAATTTCAACTGAAATATCTCCTGACCAAATTTGTGATGTATATGACCGACTGTAGAAGTAAAACCTGGATAAATCCAACGTATAGTTATGAATGTTACTCATTAAATTTTTATGGACCAAAACAAATATTAACATTGGGAATTAAAACACATTTGAATGCATTCCATTATCAAACATAGTTGCTGTCTCACCCGGGGGGGGGGGGGGGGGGGGGGGGGGGGGGGGGGGGGGGGGGGGGGTACAGGACAGGACAGGATTAATGAGTGGATCAGTACAGGATGAATTGGGGTAGACAGAAATGCTGGAGAAACTCAGCGGCTTAGGCAGCATCTATGGAGCGACGGAAATAGGGAACGTTTTGGGTCGAGACCCTTCTTCAGACTATTCCCCCCATTCTTCTTGAAGGGTGATCAGTACAGGATGGATGGGGGGGGATCAGCGCAGGATGAATGGGTGGATCAGTACAGGAATGGGGGGGGGGGGGGGGGGGGGGGTTCAGTACAGCGTGGATCGGAGGGTCTGTGCAGGATGAATGGAGGATCAGTACAGGATGAATGGGAGGTGCGTACAGGATGAATGGGGGTAGAGAAAAGTGCTGGAGAAACTCAGCGGGTGAGGCAGCATCTAAGGGGGAAAGGAAATGGGCAACGTTTTGGGTCGAAACCTTCTTCTGACTTTTCCCCCCATTCTTCTTGAATGGGGGGATCTGTACAGGATGGATGGGGTGTGGGATCAACGCAGGATGAATGGGCGGGATCAGTTCAGGATGAATGGGGGGGGTTCAGTACAGTGTGGATTGGAGGGTCTGTGCAGGATGAATGGGAGATCACTATAGGATGAATGAGGGGATCAGTACAGAATGAATGGGGGGGGGGATCAGTATAGGATGAATGGGATGAATCAGTAAAAGATGAATGGGAAGATCACTACAGGATGGATGGGGGGGGGATCAGTGCAGGATAAATGGAGGGTGGGTCATTACGGGATGAATGGGGGGGGGGGGGAGATCAGTGCAGGATTAATGGAGGAGAAGTGCAGGATGGATGGAAAAGGGGGTAAGTACAGGATCAATTGGGGACCAGAGTAGGATGGATGGGGGGTGGCAGGAGAATCAATGCGAGGTGGATAGGGTGATCAGCGCAGGATGAATAGATTGGGGGGGGGGGGGGGGGGGTAGATGGGGAGGGGAGCACAGGGGATGTCAGTGAGGACTGAATAGAGGCGGGAATGGGGATCAGTGCGGGATGGAGAGGAGGGGTGTCAGGATAAGGGGAGGGGGCGAGGGGGAGAGAGAGTATCCTCGGACAACATCGCCCCGCTGCCTTGGCCGTCCCTGTCCACCGCCAAGTGCCGCCGCCAAAGGGGGAGGCGGTTGGGATCTCCTCGCCATCGCCTCCCCTCCTCCGCCAGCAAAGAGCAAGGTCCGGGGCCGAGTGGTGCAGCTCAAGGATCCTATATCTATAGGATCTTTCGTGCAGCTGCTTCAGATGGCGGAAGGAGGCCTCCTCCTCATGGCCTCAGCGTGCGGGAGGGTTTGTTTTGAAAGCGCCGTTAGCAGAGTGGCAGGCAGAGGGCGGGCGGGGTGCGGAAGGAGATGGAGCCGCTGTCGCGTCCGCTGCTGCCGCTGTTCGGGGCCAGTCATTTGCTCCGACCCTTCGTCATCCCGCACTTAATATCTTTCCCCTGCAATACAGCCGCCGCCGACACGAAACGTCACGCTCCTTTTCTCCAGAGATGCTACCTGACCCACTGAGTTACTCCAGTTTTTTGTGTCTATCTTCGGTATAAACCAGTATCTGCGGTGCCAAGCCGGGCAAAATGACTCAGCGTTTAGGTTGCCGGCGGCACTTTGGGTGGTCATTGGCACCTGGGCAACCGTTAATTTCGAGCCCTGTGTTCTCGGAGTACTCCTGTTTCCTCCCACACTCAAGACATAAAGGTTTGTCAGTGGCCGCTGAGTCTGGAATTCTCTGCCTCAGAGGGCAGTGGAGGCAGGTTCTCTGAACGCGTTCAAGAGAGAGCTAGATGGGGCTCTTAAAAATAGCGGAGTGAGGGGATATGGGGAGAAGGCAGGAACGGGGTACTGATTGGGGATTATCAGCCATGATCACATTGAATGGCGGTGCTGGCTCGAAGGGCCAAATGGCCTGCTCCTGCACCTATTGTCTATTATCTATTGTCAGCAAATTGGCTTGGTAAAATTGTAAATTGTGTGGATCGCTGGTCAGCGTGGACTTGGTGGGCCGAAGGGCCTGTATCTGCATTGTATCTCTAAACTAAACTACACATTTTTTATTTAAGTTAAAAAAGGGATTTAGAGAACACGAAAGACAAAAGCATTTCTGTTAACCTCCAGCTAACACGTTGAATCATTTTTAAAATTTATTGAAAGAATGCTTTGATGATTTAAATATATTAAATACTTGCATATCTCTTTGGGGGAAGAATCATTTAATTCAATTATGGTTTGCATAATTTCAAGTTACTAAGAAGGTATGAGGCAGGAACTGGCTAATTGGCTCCTCGAAGCAGCACTGCTAGTCAGTAAGATCGTGGCTAGTTCAATCTTGCCCGCAACACCAATTTCATGCTCTCTTCCCACTCCACTTGACTCCCAGGTGGTTTAAATGATTGTGAAACTCTGCCTTGGAAATATCCGTGCCTGGCTTCACAGCTATCTGGGGTAGAGAATTCCAGAGAATCATGAACCTCTGAGAGTAGAAATTGCTCTTTGGCTCTCTCTGAAATATGCAACTCTCTCTGCCTATTATTTGTAGAAACCTCCACAGGGGGGAACATCCTATTAGCATCTGCCAACAATCTTGTATGTATCAATAAGATAATCTCTCTATCTTTCAAAGCTGCCAACAGGTATCTGGTTGACTATTTTCAAACGTCAACCCTTTCTATCCAGGAATAGATTTAGATTTATTATTGTCACTTGTATCGAGGTACAGAGAAAGGTTTGGTTTTGTGTGCTATCCAAACAGATCAGGTATGCCGTAATAATACAATCAAGACAAGCTCAAGTACAAGAGATAGACCAAAGGCGATGATACAAAGTGCAGAATATATTTCTCAGCATTGTACCAGATCAGTTCCATAGACCAAAGAAGCCCAAGTGGAGGATAGAGTTGAATCAGGCAGTATACCAGCTTGTGGAAGGACTGTTTTGGAGCCTGATAACAGAGGGGAAGAGGCTGTTCCTGAGTCGGGTGGTGCGCGTTTTCTAGCTTCTGTACTTACTGCTGTATGAGAGCAGGGAGAAAAAGGAACGACTGGGGTGGGACGACTTTGTTGGCGGCTTTACTGAGGTAGTATGAAGTGTAGGTGGGGTCTGGTCTGAGTGATGGAATGGGCTACATCTACAACTCACAGCAATTTCATACTTTCTTGGGCAGAGTGGTTTCCAAACCAAGTTGTGATGCAGCCTGACAGTATGCTTTCTATGGTGCATATGTGGAAGTCTATCAGTCATTGGAGACGTACCAAATTTCCGCAGTCTCCTCGAGATGTAGAGGTGTTGGTGTGCCTTCTTGGCTATCGCATCAATGTGGCTGCTCTGTGGTTGTTAATATTAACACCAAAGATTTGAAGCTCTCAACCATGTCTATTTCCAGAGCATTGATGCTGATTGTGCCATGTACTCCACCATGCTTCCTTAAGTAGATGGTGTGTGTGTGTGTGTGTTCGCCTGCCTCCCCCTCCTCCTCTCCCCCCCCCCCCCCCCTTCCCCCCTCCCCCCACCCCCACCTCCTCTCACCCCACTCGTCTCTCTCCCCCCACCTCCTCTCTCTCCTCCCCCCCCCCACATCCTCTCCTCCCCCCCCACTCCTCCCCCTCTCCTCCCCCCCCCTCCTCCTCCTCTCTCCCCCCCCTCTCTCTCCTCTCTCCCCCCCCCACCTCCTCCTCTCTCCCTCCTCCCCTCTCTCTCCTCCCTCCTCTCTCTCCCCCTCCCTCTCTCCCTCTCTCCTCTCTCTCTCTCTCTCTCCCTCTCTCACTCTCTCCCTCCCTCTCTTGCCCCCTCTCTCCCCCTCTCTCCCACTCCCCCTCTCTCTCCCCTCCCTCCTCCCTCTCCTCTCCCCTTCCCCCTCCTCTCTCCCCTTCTCCCCCTCCTCTCTCCCCTTCCCCTCCTCTCCCCCCTCACCAGCCATACATGCCCAGGCCATAACACCCCCCCACCACTGTGTTTCACAGATGAGGTGGTATGTTTTGGATCTTGGACAGTTCTTTCCTCCATATTTTGCTCTTGCCATCACTCTGATATAAGTTAATCTTCGTCACATCTGTCCACGACCTTTTTTCCAGAACTGTGGTTGCTCATTTAAGTACTTCTTGTCAAACAGACATGGCCATCCTATTTATGCGGCTAACCAGTGGTTTGCATCTTGCAGTGTAGCCTCTGTATTTCTGTTCATGTAGTCTTCTGCGGACAGTGGTCATTGCCAAATTGACACCTGACTCCTAAAGAGTATTTCTGATCTGTCGGACAGGTTTTTGAGGATTTTTCTTTATAATAGAGAGAATTATTTTGCATCAGCTATCGAGGTCTTCCTTGGCCTGCCAGTCCCTTTGTGATTAGTAAGCTCACCAGTGCTCTGTTTCTTTTTAATGATGTTCCAAACAGTTGATTTTGATAAGACTTAGTTTTGGCTGATATCTCTTAACAGTTTTATTCTTGTTTCTCAGTCTCATAATGTCTTATTTGACTTTCATTGGCACAACTTTGGTCTAAAGTTTCCAAAGGTGATGGAAAGAATGGAGGAAAGACAAGGTGCTGAGCGCTCTTATATCTGCATTAAGGAGGCAGAGCAATTACAAACACCTGAGAAGCCCTGTGTCCCAAACATTATGGTGCCCTGAAATGGGTGGACTATGTATAAACACAGCTGTAATTTCTACATGGTGAAACCAAAATGTATAAAAATAAAACCTGACAATGTGCACTTTAAGCACAAGTGATATTTTATATTGCAAATCTCAAATAGTGGGGTACAGAGGCAAATAAATAAATTACGGGTGTTTGTTTCAAACATTATGGAGGGCACTGCATGTTACATCTGACATAGAAACATAGAAAATAGGTGCAGGAGTAGGCCATTCGGCCCTTCGAGCTTGCACCGCCATTCAATATGATCATGGCTGATCATCCAACTCAGTATCCTGTACCTGCCTTCTCTCCATACCTCCTGATCCCTTTAGCCACATGGACCACATCTAACCCTCTTAAATATAGCCAATGAACTGGCCTCAACTACCTTCTGCGGGAGAGAATTCCAGAGATTCACCACTCTTTGCTTGAAAAAAGTTTTCCTCATCTCGGTCCTAAAAGATTTCCCCCTTATCCTTAAACTGTGACCCCTTGTTCTGGACTTCCCCAACATCGGGAACAATCTTCCTGCATCTAGCCTGTCCAACCCCTTAAGAATTTTGTAAGTTTCTATAAGATCCCCCCTCAATCTTCTAAATTCTAGCAAGTATAAACCGAGTTTATCCAGTCTTTCTTCATATGAAAGTCCTGGCATCCCAGGAATCAGTCTGGTGAACCTTCTCTGTACTCCCTCTATGGCAAGAATGTCTTTCCTCAGATTAGGAGACCAAAACTGTACGCAATACTCCAGGTGTGGTCTCACCAAGACCCTGTACACTGCAGTAGAACCTCCCTGCTCCTATACTCAAATCCTTTTGCTATGAATGCTAACATACCATTCGCTGCTATGAATGCTAACATACCATTCGCACTGTGAGAATCATTTTGTAATGCGACAATATGGGATTACATCCCACGAAAGTGTCAGCTAATAACTTGTTTAACTATATGAATAAAATGGTTCCGATCTGGATGATTAGCTACTGCATAATCATGATCTTTCATTTGATTGTGGGCATGCCAGAATGGATCTTAACACCTCTGATGTTGAACATGTAGTTATTATTTTACTCTCTTTTGGATAATCTGGAGGACAATTTGGACAAACATTAGGAGGGGAGTTATCCCTGGAGTCCTGGCTGGTATGAATCCCTCAAGCAGCATCCCACAAATGATAATATAGGCCTTCATACATACATGATGTGCATAAATTGGACGTGATGGTTACTTCATTACAGTAATACCTAGCTTCACTTCAATGCTGTAAAGATAAGTTTTTATCCTTTTCTTGCATTTTCTGACGGGCATATGAAAGAGTATAAATGTCAGTCTTTATTACCTACCTGTCCTTTCCTATTTTAAGCCATCTATGTGCTTAATTTGAGTCATTTAACTTTATTGAGGTGGTACATAATCTCTGAAAAAGATTGGATCTTAATAAAAATGTATTTGATAGATGCATTCATGTGCTGAACAGATCTTCGCTTCATTATGGATGTGTGTATGCAGTGGAAACAACTGTTTTGTCATAAAGAGAGAAAAAACAAATCCAGTTTAATTTGAAGGTTTTAGATGTCTATATAAACGCATCCAGATGTCTTAACCCAGATTTGTTGCTGTTTTGTAGAATGATCATGAGAGCTGTGGCTCCAGTTCAACAACCCGTAGCACGACAGAGAGCGTAAAATCGTCAGCTAAAATTCGTCGCATCCATCAAGTAGCCTCTATTGACCCTGACTTACCTCCAGGTGAGTGATATATGAAGGGAGATGGGGAACATGTTAAGCAACATGGGTAAGACTCCTTATAATGAAGAAAATATTAGTATAAGAAGCTGCAAATGTTAATGTTATGGTGATCCGCGTTAATTACTGGGCGTACTGAAGACATTTTATAGTCACATTGACCTGCCGTCTAAACCTTCCTTAGTGATATTCCTTTTTCCTTAACTGTGGCTTCCCCGCTAACGCAATGGATAAACTACCAATTATGTCTCCACACTTTCCTGCACTTCTGCTCTCACCCTCTCCTATCCTATCTGAAGCGAGGATAGTGTACTCTTTGTTCTCACCTTTTACTCCACCTGCAACATGTTTTCCACTATCATTTCAGCCACCTTCAAGAAGATTCTACTACCAAACATGTCTTAATGGCCTGTCCCACGAGCATGCGACCTGCATGCAGCAAGCGCGACCAAACGGAGGTCGAGTGAGTGACATGAGGTTCGAGCGAAGTTCGCGCGTGCTGTGTGGCGTCAAAACGCTGCGTACTGCGTTGAGACGCTGCGTATGCCCAGCGAGGCGGTACGTACGGCGTCGAGGCGGCTGCGGGCCGGCAGGCCGTTGCCGCGTGGAATTTTTGAACACGATCAGTTTTTCGGAGCCCCGCGCGATGTCGGGACCATCTCCGCACAACTTCATACGGCTCCGGCGATTGAAGTGGGACCGGCCCCCGAGGCCGTACGGCTCAAGCGACCATGTTAGGTCGCGCTTGCCGCATGGAGTCGCATGCTCGTGGGACAGGCCCTTTATGCTCCTCACATTCCAAAGGAACCATTTATTTTGTGATTGTCTGCTTTGTTTTTTGCTCCTCTACCTTCACCAATTCTACCCTTGTGATGCCACTTTTCAGTGCAATTACTGGAAATGTATCGCCTGCCCTTTCACATTTTCCTTTACTATCATCCTGGGACCTAAGCAATCTTTTCCATTTGAAGAAGCGATTCACTTGACCTTCGAATTCAATATATTGCATTTGGAACAAACCTTCTAGTCTCCTCTACATTGGACACTAAATGCAGGTTGGATGACTGATTTTTCTGAGCACGACTGTTGTGTCTACAAGAGTGACCCCAAGCTTCCGGTTCCCCTATTATTTTAATTTTTCACCCCACTTTTATCTGATTGCTCATTCGTTGACCTATTACAATTTACAATGTAAGCTCAAGGAACAGGTATGTAGATAGGAAAGGTTTAGTAAGATACTAGACCAAGTGCAGACACGTTAGGTCTGTTCCCCCAAAGTGTGGTTGCGGGGGAGTGGGGGGGCATGCGGCGTCACACACACGAACTAACACCTCCCCACCCCCCCCGCACACACGCTAACTACCCCCCTTGATATTATATTAATATTATTAATTTGCTCCTTAACTGCCCTATCCACTGACGCATAGCCCCCAACTCGCAGGCGTATCTAGAGAGGGATGGGGGTAGGGGGGGGGGGTCAGAGAGAGAATGGGCAGAGACAGAGAGATAGGGGCAGAGACAGAAGGGCAAGAAGGAGAGGGGAGGAGGGGAGGAGGGAGGGTGGGGTGGTGGGGGGGAGTGTAGAGGAGGGGGGGTGAGAGAGATGGGAGGACAGAGAGAGGGGAGGAGGGAGGGGGAAGGTAAGGGGGGAGAGGGAGGGGGTGGGGGAAGGGAGGGATGGGATGGAGGGTAGAGGAGGGGTGGGAAGGGGGTTTAGGGGGGGGGAGGGCAGGGGGGTGGGGGAGAGAGAAAGGAGGGATGGGAGAAGAGAGAGAGAGAGGGAGAGGGGGGGCAAAGAGACAGAGTGAAATGCAACCGTGTGTCACGATTTCAGAATGTTCTGGGAATTAAGTGTGCGCGTCTCGTGCACGAAAGCTGTCAGCAGCTCTATGGAATTCAGGGGAGCAGCGTGCCGTGTCACACACACACACACACACACACACACACACACACACACACACACACACACACACACACACACACACACACACACACACACACACACACACACACACACACACACACACACACACTAACACTTAGTCTTCAACTAAGTTGAAAAATTTTGCTTTTTATTTCTTGCATAAACTGTAATTAATTCTGAAATTAGTAAACTGCATAAGAGTAATTTGCAGATGAGATAACATGTTTCTGGCAGTGAACATAAAAACTGACTGCAAAAGTTTTTATAGATATGTGAAAAGAAAGAGATTAGTTAAAACAAATGTAGGTCCTTGCTCAATTCTATGTATGGGGAACCAATATGGCGGACCAATTGAATCTCTTTGGTTCCGTCTCCTAAGGAAGAATAAAACATAGGCACAGGAAAATGAAACTCAGTGGTGTTGGGTAAATGAATCTTCTCGTTATAAATCCCCACAGATAGGCTGCAAAACAGTTACTTTGGAGTGACCTAATTGCCAGAAAAGAGCAGTAAGCATTGACAGAATTTTTAAGCACTTCAATTCCGGGCATCAATTAAATCAATTGTTTATGCATTGTTAGCTTTTGCAGAAGAGGTGCAGGACAAGGTTTTTGTTAAAACTTTTGTTCAGTATCTGGCACTATTAACAGTCTTGATCTTCAGGTGTATCATTCGAATTATTGCAATTTAAGTTGTCCAAAGGCACTATTTTGGTCGAGGTTAGTATGTAAAATAGATTATAGTGCACTTGCTATCCACCGTTACTAATATGGCAAATAGACTAATAAGCACAATGTACATTTTATTAAAGATTGACACAAAAAGCTGGAGTAGCTCAGTGGGACAGGCATCATCTCTGGAGAAAAGCAATTGGTGATGTTTTGGGCCGAGACCCTTCTTCTCGACCCGAACATCACCCATTCCTTCTCTCCAGAGATGCTGCCTGTCCCGCTGAGTTACCCCATTTTTTGTGACAATCTTTTCTTTAAACCACCATCAGCAGTTCCTCCCTGTACATTTTATTAACCTCTGTTGTCAGACTTCAGCATTTTGTTGTTTTGATCTTAATCTGCATTTACATATTTCTACCTACCTTGATATAGAGACAGCATAGATTGGTATTTGGGAGATTTCATATTTTTAAGATTAGCCTTTTTTGGAATAAACGTGCATTTAAATCTTTTTTCTCCAGGAAATTGGTAATATTGGTTAAACTGGCTTATTATTGTCATGTGTACTGAGATTATAAAACACTTTGATTTGCTTGCTATTTGGACAAATTAGACTATATGTCAGGAAGTGCAAAGGTAAATAAACAGAGTGTTTTTTGGTCATATGTCCCAGATAGAACAATGAAATTCTTATTTGTAGAATATAATGTTCCAACTACAGAGAGAGTGCGGATCAAAATAAAAGTGCAAGGTCTGCAATTAAGTAGATTGGAAGATCAGTAATTCATCCCTAGCATATGGAAGATCAAGTCAGGAGAAGGATGACAGTGGGGAACAAGTCTCCAAGTTTACCACTGAAGTTTCGATGAAGTTAAGGATGCTAGGAGACTGGTGACTTGGTGGTGTTGGCAGATGCCAGTTTAATGTGGGGGGGGGGGGGGGGGGGGGAAGTCAGACTGGGAGGCTGGTATGATGCAGCGAGATGGTTGGTGTCATTGAAGGTAGGCATGCATTGCAGCAGGCAAGTAAAGAAAGCGAATGGCATGTTGGCTTTCATGCAAGAGGAATGAGTATAGGAGCAGGGAAACTTCTACTGCAGTTGTATAAGTATTGCGTGCAGTTTTGGTCTCCAAATCGGGGGAAGGACTTTATTGCCATAGAGGGAGTGCACGAGCTGTGGTGCTGATTCTGGATAGGATAGCTTGGTTTTATGGTGCAGAATTTGTGGAAATTGTTAAAACTTACTCTCTGAAGATCTCTGGATTTCCTTCGTCTTCTGAGAAAGTCGAGATGTAGGTGTGACTCTTGGCTGCAGCATCAATGTGGTTGGACTAGGACACATTGCTGGTGATATTTGCAGCTAGAAAGTTGAAGCGATCTTGATCACCTCCACTTCAGCACCATTGATGCACACTGAGGCATACCCCTCACCCCACTTTCTGAAGTCGCCGACAAGCTCCTATGTTTTGCTGACATTTGAGGAAAAGGTTGCTGCCTTGTCACCTTGCTACTGAGCATTTATCTACTTCCTGTATTCTATCTCGTCATTGTTTGTGATTCAGCCCACGACAATGGTGTCTTCTGCAAACCTTTAAATTGTAGAATTTGCCTACACAATCATCTGTGTATAGGGAGCAGAGTGGGAAGGAGCTGAGAACACAGCCTTGCTGGGTGTTGAGAATTATCATGGTGGATGTTCTGTTGCCTATCCTTACTGATTGCCATCTATGGGTCAGGAAGTTAAGGATCCAGTTGCAGAGTAGAGTGGTGAGATCAAGGTCCAGGAGTTTGGAGATGGGTTCGGTTGGAATTATGACATTGAAAACAGAGTTATAGTCAAATATGTGTGGTTGTCCAGATGTTCTAGGGATCAATCAATCAATCAATCAATCAATCAATCAATCAATCTCAGTTTTATTCGTCACTTGCACAAAGAGTGCAAGTGAAATGAATTTGCCAGCAGCGGTACAATGAAAAAAGAACACACAAAAACACAATAAAAATTTAACACAAACATCCACCACAGCATTCATCACCGTGGTGGAAGGCACTACATTTGGCCAGTCCTCCATTTTCCCCCGTGGTCGGGACCTCAACCCTCCGCAGCCATCGCTGCGGGCGTCCAGATGTTCAGACAAGGTAAAGTCCAGGTAAGTCCAGAATCGGTGCTTCCCCACCGGGGACCGCGGCTTCAGGTTGGTCTATGGCCGTGATTCAGCTGGCGACAATTGGTCGAAGATTTAAAAGAATTTGGCCACGCCATCGCTAGGAAGCCGGAAGCACTGCAGACGCAGGGTGTTGCAGTCGGGGATGTTCTTCTCCAGGGGTCCCCGCTCTATGGGTCTGAGTTGCAGGTAAGTCCCCGCCGCGAGATCGGTAGAAGTTTGGAGATGGGTTCCGTTGGAATTATGCCATTGCAGGTCGGCGCTCAATCAATCTCCTCCCTGGTCCCCAACGCAGCGGTACAATGGATCCACCACCCATCACTGTGGTGGCGGACATTGCGCCAGTCCTCCATTTTCCCCCTGCAGACCCTCCCAGCCATCGACTTTAGGCTCCCGACAAGGGTCCAGCGAACGGAGCGCTCCCCTCTGGCGAGCCTAAAAAGACCCCGCCACGCTGAAGCCGGAAGCACTGCAGACCGCAGGGCCGGCAGTCGGGGCTGTTCTCCAGGGGTCCCCGCTCCTGATGGTAAGTCCCCGCCGCGCCCTCGGTAGAAGTAGGCCGCGGGCCAGCGGTCGGCGCTCTTCTCCTCCCTGGTCCCCAACGAGGGATCCCATGCTGCGGACATTGCGCCAGCTGGAGCCTGCAGACCCCGACTTTAGGCTGCCGCGGGCCAGCGAACGGAGCGCTCCCCTCTGGCGAGCCCCGGCGAGGGCACGCCCGCTCCACGACGAAAGAGTCCGCGCTGCGCCTGCCGCTGAAGCCCTGGTCACGACTCCGGGAAAGGCCGCACCGATCCTCGATGTTAGGCCACGTGGGAGGCGACATGGAAAAAGTCGCCTCCCCGTGGAGGAGGCGACCAAAACGGTTTCCCCCTTACCCTACCCCCCCCCACCCCACCCCCCACACAGGACACACAGAGAGACACCAAAAACATACCTCAGGACACACTAAAAAAAATTAAAAAAGTAGAAAAAACAAACACGCTGCTAGCAGAGCTGCCGGCTTGCAGCGCCCCCACCGACCGCTGGCTAAATGTAGAGCTAAGGAAATGGCATCTGCTATGCATCTTTTGAGGCGGCTGGCTAATTGCAAGGGATCAAGGCCATCTGGGAGGCTGGAGTTGCCGGCATCAAGACCAGCCTCTCAATGCACTTCATGATGAAGGGTTTCAGAGCCATAGGACAGTAGTAATTGAGGCACGCTACCTTGTTTTTCTTTGGTACTGGATGATAAAAAAATCCTACCTATTGGCTTTTAAAAAATTTCATCTTGCAATCTAGATATTGCTGACAATGCTGGCATTTATGGTTCATCGTTAATTGCCTCTGAACAAGACAATTGGTGGATTTGAATTACACCCAAAAAAAGGGTATAAAACATAAGGATGGCAAATGTCTGTCCCTGATGGGCATTAGTTAATCGGATGGTTTTTGTAGCAACTTGGTAGTTTCATGGTTACTGTTATTGAGACTAACTTTCTTAAAGTTCCAGATTTATTTAATATATGTTTAATTTCCCTAGTTACCCAGGTGGGATTCAAATTCTCGTCCTTGGGTGAATGGTTCAGAGCTCTGGCACATAGCCCAGCAGCTTCACCATTATGCTGCCGTTTACAGTGGAGTTTGCCTAGCTATTTCACTGACTTCAATTTCCACTTCAATCTGTCTTAGTCTATTTCCTGTCCTTCTCTTTCTCCAGATCTCCCCAGATCTCTGCCAATCCCACGCTACCCAAACCAAGCTCATCACACGCTCTTTTGCAATCTGTAATTTGTTTCATAATGCTTTCTGTCACTTGTTGGTAGATATTCTCCCTTCGCTATTCCTCTCATTCTCATATTTTGCACATGCGGTAATTTCTTCCAGTTTTGACAAAATACATATCCAACACATTAACTCATCTGTTTTCACCTATCGAGTATTTTTTGTTTTTGTTTTAATTCCCTTTGATATGGTTACAGTTCAGAAATGGAAACTATATTGAAAGCTCCCAAGATTAGCCTTCTGCGCCAGTTGTCAGCCTTGGAGTCTTCATCCATTTCAAAGTGGAAAAAATTAGGTCAAGTATTAGAACATGTACATTGGGCCACACAGTCTGCCAACAGATGGCCAAAGTTTTGAGGCACCAAGAGATCATTGGCTTGGCATACCAATGTGGAACCAAAAACACATGTTGCAATTTATATTTGATGGCGGAGAGGATTGGATACCTTGGTACATGGTTTTATTATCTTTCAAAGTGAGACCTATTCCTGCATACTTTGAATAAATTACAATTGGAATGATTTCTGACATTGAAACCACCATATTAGTAAGAGAACTCCTATTAAAATGATTGCTTGTCCCAATCAGCGCGCATTTCAGGAACTGGGCAATGTTTTTTTTGGCCCTTCAGATAAGTTTGCTGAATCTGGGTGGCCTTTCTGAAACGGGTACTTGAGATGCATCTGCGGGTATTTATGCCTCTTGATGGTATGCCTGTTGCAACAGATAGCTCCAACTACTGTGGTGTCAGCTTTGAGTAATCTGGAAGAAGTGAATGGAGCTTAGAAGTGAAACTTGTTCCTCACACTTTGTGCAGATTAATATTTTGAGCATTTAATTTGATTGTGTTCTTGATTGTTCCAGGTGTTGGGGAAGTCCAGAACAAGGGGTCGCAGTTTAAGGATAAGGGGGAAGTTTTTTAGGACCGAGATGAGAAAAACATTTTTCACACGAAGAGTGGTGAATCTCTGGAATTCTCTGCCACAGTAGGTAGTTGAGGCCAGTTCATTGGCTATATTCAAGAGGGAGTTAGATGTGGCCCTTGTGGCTAAGGAGATCAGGGGGTATGGAGAGAGGGCAGGTACGGGATACTGAGTTGGATGATCAGCCATGATCATATTGAATGGCAGTGCAGGCTCGAAGGGCCGAATGGCCTACTCCTGCACCTATTTTCTATGTTTCTATGTTTCTATGTAACCCACGATCAGCCGAGAAACAGTTATTTCCAATCCATACGTCTCAAAAAGATAAAAAAGATAAAAAAGACAGGGTCTGAAGAAGCGTCCTGACCCAAAATGTCATCTATCTATGTTATCCCAAGATGCTGCCTGACCTTATGAGTTACTCCAGCACTTTGTGTCTTTTTTGGTCAACCAGCATCTGCAGTTGTTTACTCGAAAAGATCTTAGTTGCTATTGAAATCAGAAAAATAATATAATGGATTTGAACTGAAATGCTACTGTAATATGCAATGCCAATTTTGTGACATATTTTGTTCGTATTGAAAGAGAACAGTATAGCCAAAATATGTGATGCATTGACAACCTCACTGCAAAGATTTAAGTTTCCAAATGTTTGGGTATTTCTTTTTGAAAGGAAAGTTTCCTTTGACTTACTAACTGTTATTCAATGCTGCATTGAAATGGTAGAGATATTCTAATATTGTTGGAAGGATAATTGTGACAAAAATGCCCTTGCGCTTTCAGCTCCAACATCACAATATAAATCTGTTTTTTCCCCCATAATGAATGGGAAGACTGAAGCATGAAATACATTAAATTGGAAGAGTGGGTGGAAACAATTTCAAGAATAACATTCTCAAGAGGCTTCTCTTGATGTGTCAAACCACAGAAGAAGCATTTTAGTTTTCGAATAGAAAAGTAAAAAAAAGAACTTCCTATTTTTGTAGTTACAAGGAACTGCAGATGCTGGTTTAGCAAAGAAAGACATAGAATGCTGGGGTAACTTGGTGGGTCAGGCAGCATCTCTGGGAACATGGAAAGGTCATGTTTCAGGTCGCGACCCTTTTTCAGACAGATTACACAGACAGATTCAGATGAAATGTCACCAATCCATGTTCACCAGAGATGCTGCCTGACCCACTGATTTACTCTAGCATTTTGTTTCTTTCTATTTTTCTAACTGTTCTAACCACAAATTGTCTATTGGCTCAAGGTAAAGTGGAAGCAAATTATCAGAAATTTCAATTTTACATAGATAAATATTTGAAAGTGCTATCCATAGATTGTATACTTTAGCTGTTAGCTCTAACTTTATGTGCATTCTGAGCTGAGTCAGAAGGTCATGAGTTCAAGCCCCACTTAACCCTGGCTAGCAATGTAATGTAATATTCCAAGTGCCAGTTTTTGAATGAGCTGTTAAGCCAAGGTTCTGCCTTCCCTCTAAGATGGATGTAAAAGGTTGCATAGCACCGCATTCACAGCAACTGGTGAATTCTTCCAGCTGATGTATTCATCCCTTAACTAATATTATTAAAATAATGGAACTTAACGGCAGATGGCATTTCATTCAGATAAATGAGATGGGGGAGATTTTTTTTCTTCGGTTTCACCAAGGAGAAGGATATTGAATTATGTGAGGTAAGGGAAACTAGTAGAGTAGCTATGGATACTATGAGGTTCAAAGTAAAAGAAGTACTGACACTTTTGAAAAATATAAAAGTGGATAAGTCTCCAGGTCCTGACAGGATATTCCCTAGGACATTGAGGGAAGTTAGTGTAGAAATAGCCGGGGCTATGACAGAAATATTTCAAATGTCATTAGAAACGGGAATAGTCCCCGAGGATTGGCGTACTGCGCATGTTGTTCCATTGTTTAAAAAGGGTTCTAAGAGTAAACCTAACAATTATAGACCTGTTAGTTTGACTTCAGTGGTGGGCAAATTAATGGAAAAGATACTTAGAGATAATATATATAAGCATCTAGATAAACAGGGTCTGATTAGGAACAGTCAACATGGATTTGTGCCTGGAAGGTCATGTTTGACTAATCTTCTTGAATTTTTTGAAGAGGTTACTAGGGAAATTGACGAGGGTAAAGCAGTGGATGTTGTCTATATGGACTTTAGTAAGGCCTTTGACAAGGTTCCTCATGGAAGGTTGGTTAAGAAGGTTCAACTGTTGGGTATAAATGCAGGAATAGCAAGATGGATTCAACAGTGGCTGAATGGGAGAAGCCAGAGGGTAATGGTGGATGGCTGTTTATCGGGTTGGAGGCAGGTGACTAGTGGGGTGCCTCAGGGATCTGTGTTGGGTCCTTTGTTGTTTGTCATGTACATCAATGATCTGGATGAAGGTGTGGTAAATTGGATTAGTAAGTATGCAGATGATACCAAGATAGGGGGTGTTGTGGATAATGAAGAGGATTTCCAAAGTCTACAGAGTGATTTAGGCCATTTGGAAAAATGGGCTGAAAGATGGCAGATGGAGTTGAATGCTGATAAATGTGAGGTGCTACACCTTGGCAGGACAAATCAAAATAGGACGTACATGGTAAATGGTAGGGAATTGAAGAATACAGTTGAACAGAGGGATCTGGGTATAACCGTGCATAGTTCCTTGAAGGTGGAATCTCATATAGATAGGGTGGTAAAGAAAGCTTTTGGTATGCTAGCCTTTATAAATCAGAGCATTGAGTATAGAAGCTGGGATGTAATGTTAAAATTGTACAAGGCATTGGTGAGACCAAATCTGGAGTATGGTGTACAATTTTGGTCGCCCAATTATAGGAAGGATGTCAACAAAATAGAGAGAGTACAGGGGAGATTTACTAGAATGTTGCCTGGGTTTCAACAACTAAGTTACAGAGATAGGTTGAATAAGTTAGGTCTTTATTCTCTGGAGCGCAGAAGGTTGAGGGGGGACCTGATAGAGGTCTTTAAAATGATGAGAGGGATAGACAGAGTTGATGTGGACAAGCTTTTCCCTTTGAGAATAGGGAAGATTCAAACAAGAGGACATGACTTCAGAATTAAGGGACAGAAGTTTAGGGGTAATATGAGGGGGAACTTCTTTACGCAGAGAGCGGTGGCGGTGTGGAATGAGCTCCCAGTGGAAGTGGTGGAGGCAGGTTCATTGGTATCATTTAAAAATAAATTGGATAGGCATATGGATGAGAAGGGAATGGAGGGTTATGGTATGAGTGCAGGCAGGTGGGACTAAGGGGAAAAAAAAATTTGTTCGGCATGGACTTGTAGGGCCGAGGTGGCCTGTTTCCGTGCTGTAATTGTTATATGGTTAAATGTTAGGTATTGCATTTTGGTAAGACAAGCCAGGGCAAGATGTCTGCAGTAAATGGTAGGGCTCGGGGAGTGTTGTCGAACTGAGACTCCTTGGGCTTAGTTACATAGTTACTTGAAAGTGGCAACTCTGGTGGACAGTGATGAAGAAATCGCTTGGCATAATTGTCAATTTCATTCAAGGCGAGTGTACAAGAATTGGAATGTCATGTTTCAACTGTACAAGACAGTGGAAAGGCCATATTTGGAATGCTATGTACAGTTCTAGTTCTGATATAGGAAGGATATCATTACATTGGAAAGAGTGCAAAATAAGATTTACGAGCAAGTTACAAGGTCTGGAAGTTTGAATTATCAGAGTCTGAATAGGTTTGGACTTTTTTCCTTGGTGTCGGAGACTGAAGGGTGACCCTACCGAGGTATATAAAGTCATAAAGGGTATTGATAAGGTGAATCCCCACAGTTTTTCCCGGGTGCATCGAGGTATAGTGAAAAGCTTATGATGTGTGCTAAACAGTCAGCGGAAGGACAATACAGGGCTCGAAATTAGCGGTTGCCCGGGTGCCACTGACCACCCAAAGTGCCGCCGGGCAACCTAAACGCACAGTCATTTTGCCCGGCTTGGCACTGCAGATACTGGTTTATACCGAAGATAGACACAAAAAACTGGACTAACTCCACGGGTCAGGCAGCATCTCTGGAGAAAAGGAACGTGACGTTTCGTGTCGGCGACGGCTGTAATGCGTGGGAAAGGTGTGGCGTGACGGAGGGTCGTAGCAAATGACGGGCCCCGCACAGTAGCGGCAGTGGTGGCAACTCCATCTCCTCCTCCTTCCACACCCCCCCTGCCCTGATAACGGCTGCTGCCTGCCTCTCCGCCAACTGCGCTTTCAAAACAAACCCTCTCACACGCCGAGGCCAGTAGGAGGGAGAGAGGGAGGGAGGAAGGCGGCGGTCTCCTTCTGCCGTCTGAAGCATCTGCACCGCTCGGCCCCGCACCTTCTTGGTGGTTGGCGGAGGAGGGGAGGCAGTGGCGAGGAGAGCCCAACAGCCTCCCCCTTTGGCGGCGGCACTTGGCGATGGACAGGGACGGCCAAGGCAGCGATGATGCCGGTGTTGTCCGAGGAGCGCTGACCTTCCTTCCCATCTCCTCTGCCCTTTCCTCTCTCTCTCTCTCTCTCCCTCTCTCTCTCCCTCTCTCCCTCTCTCCTCTCCCTCCCCCTCTTCCTCTCTCTCTCTCTCCCCCTCTCCCTCTCTCTCTCACTCCCCCCCCCTCCTCTCCCTCTCTCTCTCTCTCCCCCCCTCCCCTCTCTCTCACTGGTAAGCTCCCTCCACCTCCCCCTCCCCCCCCTTATCCTGAGACCCCTCCTCTCCATCCCGCACTGATCCCCATTCCCACCTCCATTCAGTCCTCACTGACATCCCGTGTGCTCCCCTCCTCATCTACCCCCCCCCCATCTATTCATCCTGCACTGATCACCCTATCCACCTCGCATTGATTCGCCTGCCACCCCCATCCATCCTACAATGGTCCCACAATTCATCCTGTATTGACCCTCTTTCCCATCCATCCTGCACTGCTCCCTCCATCCATCCCCCCCATTCAATCCCACTGTCATCCCCCGCGCTCTCCCCTCACAGTTTTACCTACACCAACCAACACGCACTAATTCCCCTGCCTTATCCATGCAGTATAATGTGGATAAATGTGAGGTTATCCATTTTGGTGGCAAAAAACAGGAAAGCAGACTATTATCTAAATGGTGGCCGATTGGGAAAGGGGGAGATGCAGCGAGACCTGGGTGTCATGGTACACCAGTCATTGAAGGTAGGCATGCAGGTGCAGCAGGCAGTAAAGAAAGCGAATGGTTTGTTAGCTTTCATTGCAAAAGGATTTGAGTATAGGAGCAGAGAGGTTCTACTGCAGTTGTACAGGGTCTTGGTGAGACCACACCTGGAGTATTGCGTACAGTTTTGGTCTCCAAATCTGAGGAAGGACATTATTGCCCTAGAGGGAGTGCAGAGACGGTTCACCAGACTGATTCCTGGGATGTCAGGACTGTCTTATGAAGAAAGACTGGATAGACTTGGTTTATACTCTCTAGAATTTAGGAGATTGAGAGGGGATCTTATAGAAACTTACAAAATCCTAGGGGTTGGACAGGCTAGATGCAGGAAGATTGTTCCCGATGTTGGGGAAGTCCAGGACAAGGGGTCACAGCTTAAGGATAAAGGGGAAATCCTTTAAAACCGAGATGAGAAGAACGTTTTTCACACAGAGAGGGGTGAATCTCTGGAACTCTCTGCCACAGAGGGCATTGATTCGCCTGCCACCCCCTCCATTTACAATGGAGTTACATGTGGCCCATGTGTATTGACCCTCTTTCACATCCATCCTGTACTGCTCCCTCCATTCATACTGAGTTGGATGATCAGCCCCCACATATCCCCCGCACGGTGCCCCTCGAAGTTTTACCTACACCAACCAACACGCACTAATTCCCCTGTTTCAATGTTTCTATCCATTCCGCACCGATTGCCTTCTCAACCACCCCTCCACCGCCATCTATCCATCCTGCATTGATTCACCCCCCACCCCCCGACCCTATTGTGCTGGAAATGTCTTCAGAGCGAACATTGACTATGTTTGATAACGGAATGCAATCAAATATGTTTTTATTCCCAATGTTATTATTTATTTTAATCCATAAAGATGGATTAATTAAATTGTGAACACGTGAAACATTAAAACCGCACTGCTCGATTGTCAATGCTACCGTTGACACGTTATTACAGAATTCATTTTTACAGCAAATCAATGCTCTTAATATGGATTATCAGTACTGTAGTTATTTAATGAGCAACATTCACAACTATACGTTGGATTTATCCGTGTTTTACTTCTACAGTCAGTCATATACATCACAAATTTGGTCAGGAGTTATTTCAGTTGAAATTTTAATGTCAATTCTGAGGTGGGAATGATGGAAAAATCAACAATTTTTAAAATATTTGGTGCTAACAAACTGGGCATCTTCATTGCTGTTCACAACACATACATCTAATTTGAATATTCGGTAATGTGGCGTCTTGATACCTTTAAATATACCAAAAGAACATTTGCTGCAGTTATGTCCTTTGGCCATCTCTTGTTACTTAGTGTAATGTCAGATGGGTATAGTCAGTTTTAAAAGCTATTATCATAAAATGCCTTTCGAAAATTCCGTGCAACCTGTATATTTTGTTGTGGTTAAATTATGTGGGAAGCCAGAGTGTTTCTGTCCCAATAGCAATGCTATGGCCATGTCATGATAATTTTCGGTCCTTCACAGAAAACATGCTTCCATCAATCTGTAGTGTGCATGGTTAAGCATATATGTTATCATGGTCCAGGATTTATTGACACAAGTTGATCATGCGCTGAATAATCCAACCACATTTTTGTTTGGAAGTGGGAAGAAATAATAGAAATTGCATTCATTGCAATGTGTAAAAAGAGTTGAGATACTGTATTATAATTTTGCTGCATGTCATTGTGGTATATATCATGTCTTGATTGGTGAATATGTTTAGTTTGTGACTTTATTTGATGCAGAAATAATATGTGAATGCTTCATTGAGCATAATACCGACTGGTAACTATGCACCGCGTCCGAGCACATTATCGCAAGCGTCATGCAAGCCATCTTAAATGACCACCTAAACTGTCATTTGGCAACCTAATAAGCTGCCAAGGTTGCCCGACTGGCAACAAAGAAAAAAAGTTAAGCGAGAGCACCGCAATACATGATTGCACTCAAGCCATCCATGGTGGACAAATACACGATAAAGGGAATAATGTGAATAACTGAGGCTGAGGCCATTTTTGACCCCATATCTGAGGAAGGATGTGCTGGCGGTGGTGCGGGTCCACAGGAGGTTTACGAGAATGATCCCTGGTGTGAGTGGGTGAACATATGATGAGCATTTGAGTGGGTGTTCGTATGATGAGCACTGAGCCTCTACTTGCTGAAGTTTAGAAGGATGGGGGGGGGGACCTAATTGAAACTTACCGAATATTGAAAGGCCTGGATAGTGGATGTGGAGAGGATGTTTCCACTGTGAATCTAGGACCAGAGGCCATAACCTCAGAATTAAAGGACGTTGAGGGTAAGGACCAACTCACACACTCTTCATCTGTTCACTGACTTCCGTTTTTTCTGGCCCCCACTCCCTCATCTTTACTATGGATGTCCAGTCACTTTACACCTCCATTCCCCACCCGGAAGGTCTTAAAGCTCTCCGTTTCTTCCTCGACCGCAGAACCAGCCAATTTAAGTCTACTAATATTCTCTTCCACCTAGTGGAGCTGGTCCTTACTCTGAACAACTTCCCCTTCGACTCCTCCCACTTCCCCCAAATCCAAGGCCTTGCTATGGGCACTCGCATGGGCCCCAGCTATGCCTGCCTCTTTGTAGGGTACGTTGAACAATCACTGTTCCAGGTGTACACTGGCCCTATCCCCGAACTCTACCTCCGCTACATTGACGACTGCATCGGTGCTACCTCCTGCACCCATGCAGAACTCACTGACTTCATCAACTTCACAACTAATTTCCATCCTCCACTCAAATTCACTTGGACCATCTCCAACATCTCTCGACCGTTTCTCGATCTCACCGTCTTCATCACAGGAGATTTAGAAGATTGAGGGGGGATCAGGGTTGGACAGGCTAGATGCAGGAAGATTGTTCCCGATGTTGGGGAAGTCCAGAACAAGGGGTCACAGTTTAAGGATAAGGGGGAAATCTTTTAGGACCGAGATGAAGAAAACTTTTTTCACACTGAGAATGGTGAATCTCTGGAATTCTCTGCCGCAGAAGGTAGTTGAGGCCAGTTCATTGGCTATATTTAAGAGGGAGTTAGATGTGGCCCTTGTGGCTAAAGGGATCAGGGGGTATGGAGAGAAGGCAGGAACAGGATACTGAGTTGGATGATCAGCCATGATCATATTGATGGCTCGAAGGGCTGAATGGCCTACTTCTGCACCTATTTTCTATGTTTCTATGACAGACTATTGACCAACATCTATTACAAACCCACTGACTCTCATAGCTATCTGGACTACACTTCTTCCCACCCTGCTTCCTGTAAAGACTATCCCCAACTCCCAATTCCTCCCTCTATGCAGAATCTGCGCCCAGGATGAGGTTTTCCATACCAGGTCATCGGTGATGTCCGCATTCTTTAGGAAACGGGGGTTCCCCTCTTCCATTAGAGATGAGGCTCTCACTAAGGTCTCCTCGATATCCCACAGCTCCGCTCTTGCTCCCCTCCCCCATTCGTAACTAGGACCCATTGTCCTCACCTTCCACCCCATCAAACGTTGCATATAACATATATTCCTCCCAACATTTTTGCCACCTCCAACAGGATCCCACTACTGGCCACATCTTCCCATTTCCACCCCTTTCTGCTTTCCGCAGAGTCCGTTCCCTCTGCAACTCCCTGGTCAACTCGTCCTTTCCCACCCAAACCACCCCCTCCCCAGGTACTTTCCCCTGCAACCGCAGGAGATGCAACATCTGCACTATTTCCTCTAACACACGCCAGGTGAAAAGTATTCCCCAGCAGGTTCCTATTAAATCTTTCTCTTCGTACCTTAAACCTAAACCCTCTGGTTCTTGATTCCTCTACCCTGTAAAAAAGACTCTGTGCTTTCATCCTATCTATTCCCCTCATGATTTTACATACCTCTATAAGATCATTCCTCAGCTTCCAGTGCTCCAAGGAATGAAGGCCAAGTATGCCTAACCTCTCCCTGCAGCTCAGGCCCTCGAATCCTGGCAACATCTGGTAAAACATCTGTCAAGATTGACTACATTAAAGTTTGAGGGCTGCCAAAGAAAATGTATAGGAAAGAACTGCAGATACTGGTTTACACTGAAGATGGACACAAAATGCTGGGGTAACTCAGCGGGACAGGAGGCATCTCGGGAGAGAAGGAATGGGTGACGTTTCAGACCTAGTCTGAAGAAGGGTCTTGACCCAAAACGCCTCCCATTCCTTCTCTCCAGAGATGCTGCCTGTCCCGCTGAATTACTCTAGCATATTGCGTCCCAGCATATTGTGTCTATCTTCGAAGAAAATATTTGTTTATTAATGGAGGACAATTTATTTACCTCAAAATAGGTCTTTAACCTGAAACGTTAACTCATCTTGGGATTCACAAAGGCTGCTTTACTGTCTGAGTTCTTCCAGCAATGCTGTTTTTTTTAAGATTCCAGCATCAGCAGATTTATTTGTTTTCTATCAGAATTGTTATAACATGGTAGGAGGGAAAAATTGCACCAGCTGGTTGTAAAACTAATCCAGATAGCTCCACTTCTCAACCCTCTTCTCATAACCCTGCATATTCTTTCCTTTCAGAAATATACGTCGACAGATTATGGAAGGATGTAAACGCAATAGTGTTGCCTTAGGATGTGTGACTTTATCTTCCCCAATATTGAATGGGATTTCCTTCAGGAAAGAAGTTTCGATGGGGTAGAATTTGTTTGGTGCTTCTATGACAGTTATTTTAAACAGTACGTGGATAGTCAAACAAGAGGACGGACCTTACTGGACCTTGTATTTGCAAATGATCCTGACTATGTGACTGGCATTTCAGTGCGAAAGCATTTTGGAAACAGTCGTCAGAATTTCTCATATTTTAAGATAGTTACGAATAAGGATATGGGGGAAAGTACCAAATCTAGGGAGGGAAAATGACCACAGGAGCGAGGGAGGAGAGTAAATTGAGAGCACCCGTTATTGGCTAATTCTATGACATGTGGGAGTCATTTAAAGACCAATTGATCAGAGTTCAGGAAAGCATGCTCCAGTAGAGCGGTGGGACAAGGATGGCAAGGCAAGTGAACCTTTGATGACAAGAGAGTGATTGTTCATTTAGTTAGAAATAATTAGGGAACATTATTTAAAGTTTAGGAAGATGAAATCAGACAGAGCATTTGAGGAACACAAAACAGGAAAGAACTTGAGCAGTAAAATAGGAGGAGTCTGAAGAAGGGTCTCGACCCGAAATCTCTCAAGAGATGCTGCCTGTCCTACTGAGTTATCCCAACATTTTGTGTCTATCTTCGGTGTAAACCAGTATCTGCAGTTCCTTCCTGCACATGAAATATCATTGTCAGATTAAACAGAATTCCAAGGAATTTGTATACTCTATATATGTTATACCACACAGGGAGAAAGGAAGGAATTTAGCTCTCTCTAAACCTCTTGCATCTTCCATAAAGTATGTAACTGAGATCTGGTAACTGTCCTCAGTTGTGGTGGAACCAGTATTTTATGAAAAATTATCAAGACTTCCTTAATCTTGTACTTTGATTCTTCTTGGAAAGCCCGGATCCCATGTGCTGCATCACCCTGCCCTGCCATTTTCAATAAACCCCCAGATATCTCTCTTGCTTCCATATTTAGATTTGTGCCCTCTAGCACCCACCAAAGAGCCATATTTATGTTTCCCTGCACATTGAGGTAAAGATAATCTATTTGCACATGTGTGGTTTTGGTTTTATTTCCTTTGAAATATCACGTTCTTTTTCTGGACAGGAATATTTCAGAATACAAGTGAATTGCGAATTTGTCAATGTTTACAAGTTTGGACCAACCTGAGAGAAATCATGCATTCCGCAAAATGATTAATCAATTGTAATCCACTGTAATGAGAAGAAGTTCATTTGTTATTCTCGACTGTTTTCATTGATGTGTGAGAACAGGAGCTTAGAAGGAATATGATGTGATAGAAATCCTCCACATATCACAGATACTGCCTTGTGTGTGTACAGATTGTAGGATGTTGTATCTCTGCACTGTTATGACATTACTTGAATATGTCCATCGTATGGTCTCTGAAGAACCTCTCTGATGTCTGTAGAAACTATTGACACTTAAACTAATGGCAAATTATTCTCTTAAGAATTAAACTAAAACAGCCAACGTCTTTCCAGTTAGATTTCCGCAAGTGGCAGTATAAAATGGGTGGTTGAAAATACATTTTTCTCGTGATATGAATGGGAAACAAAGCTGGTACTGCTTCTGCAGTACTGTCAATGCTCACTTAAGCAGTCATTAAGTAGAACAATTTGCTCTGCATCCCTTGCAGAACACATTTCAGCATGTTGTCATCTACCAGCCGGGACTGCAATTACAGAGATTCCTCATCTTGGTTCCAAATTAAACCAATCACTCAATTCTGATGCTTGATAAACTCATATGTTCATCATTAAAGTCTACAGCCACATATGTGCTGCAGTTCTCCTGGAGGATGGCCCGTCTCATCTTTATTACCTTATGAAGGGAATCAGTCAACTGTTAACTCTTAGTTACAGATTCTTCTTGCGGAAAGCATCCAATGATAGAGTTACCATAAGTTCAGTTCCTAAGGTCTCTCCACTGGGAATTTCAGATTTCCTTGTTAGTGCAAAGGGTAAAAATTATTCTTGCAATGGATATAAAAATACTTCTGTACAACAGAACTTTTTAACACTGAATGTTTATTAGTGAGAGGATTGAAAAAAATCTTTCAGGTTATGATATTTCACTCCTGCATTCTGCAGATGATGTCGTTTAATAAGCGCTGGGAATGCAAATGGAGTTAGTTTTTCCAACCAAGACATGGTTGAACAATTTTAAATAGGTTTCTTCCCAGTAGGCTGTTATGCAGGTGCTGACTATGTCAATTGTTGACACAACTCAAGTCTCTCTGCTTAATAGAGAGTGCACTGTAGAGCACCAGTACGCTGGCCTTTACAAATTAGAACCAGAAATAAAAATAACAGGAGGTTAAATGTTAGCTTACTGTTTTTTGCAATCGGTGGGAGCAGGCTGGGAGAAGAACTAATGGGAGCAAAATTCATTTCAAAGCCTCATGAGCCGATACTTAAAGTATTGAATATGGTTATACAGTTTCCAGTTTAACCATTTATATTTAAGCAGGATTAACAACAACTTTAACAGAATTAAAACTACTATGTTAATTTTGTTGTTAAACCTGCTTAAGCATACTGTTTGTGAAAATTGCTCATTTTTGTAGTCAAATAAATTGAATCATGTTCAGCACTGGAATATCTGCAAACAAATGTAATTGTATCCTGTGAAAACAAGCTAAATCATTAATTATCAACAACAGTAGAAGAAATAAGAACTGAAATGCAAACAGATTTAAAGTGTAATTTTACCCAATCATATTTTTTTTGTTTTCTAAATTCCATTTAAAGTGTCTGCATTATATTTTCATTTTCAATAAGAATTATTTTTTATGGAAAAATAAATTGATATGGTTGGTGGTTGGTATGTTTTCTAGCCTGATTGAATTATTTTATAATTTCTGGGATGCTTCTTATGGGAACTCTGGAAATCAGTTGAGAGTACAAATACAACATTTCTAGAATCTTTTGCTCTGATTTATTCCTTGCTACTATTGATTATCATTAACAAGATAAGAAAAAAAAAGTAAGAACAGACAACATGGTTGAAAGTATGTAGTTTGTAACTGGTAGCTGAGTTATACGTGTAGATTCACTAGAGCCATCTGCAGTAGATCTTCACAGAATGCTGGAGCAACCCAGCGGGACAGGCAGCGTCTCTGGAGAGGAATGGGTGACGTTTCAGGTCTGACGAAGGGTCTCGTCCAAAAACGTCACCCATTCCTTCTCTCCATAGATTCTGCCTCTCCGCGGAGTTACTTCAGCATTTTGTGTCTATCTTCGGTGTAAATCAGCATCTGCACTTCCTACTGACACTAAACAGTAGATTTTCTCTGTGCGTTATAAACACACTGTGAATTGTGTTATTAATTGTGCCTTCCTTTTTTATCCTGGTCCAGGTTATGTTCAAAGTCTGATTAGGCGTGTTGTTAACAATGTAAACATTGTAGTCAACAACCTCATCTTGAAGTATGTGGAGGATGACATTGTTCTCTCAGTCAACATTACATCTGCAGAATGTTTTACAGTGGATGAGTTTTGGGATCGAGCCTTCATGGATATCTTGGGTGAGTAAAATATATTTCTTTATTTCTGCTTCTGGAAGGCTGAGCATTCAAAAGACACATGACTTTTTTTAATAAAGCAAGATAATTACAAATGAAAAGGAGTGTGTTATTTTGTGTTCAATTTTTAGTTATCATCATAGCACCTAAAAGCTCATACGTAGGGTGGAGAGGTTGGTGAGGGACGAGGATTTAGATGTCGTCAAGACTATTGTTAAATGAGCAACAAGACCTTGGAGAAGTTTACAGCTGAATGAGAGGGAGGGGGGGGGGGGGGGGGGGGGGAACACAGCAGCACAGAGATATTTTAAAATAATTTAATCCTTCATATTGTGAACTGTGGCAGCTCCAGACTGTTCTCAATCTTGACCAGTTCTGCCATTTGTTCTCACCAGTTACTGAAACCCTAGCCATATTTTTTGTTACATTTGCCTTGACCATTACAATGTTTTTCTAGGTTTCCATTTCTACACAAAGGGAATTACAAAATTGAGGTATTATTGAACTATGAACCAAAACAGACCAATGCATTTGGCATTTGTGGGTATTATCAAGCAAGATGAAATTGAAATGGGGATGGTCATCTTACCTGTGGTATATTTTTAGATCAATATAGCATGTGGTGAATTGCAGATGTGAAATCAGATTGGGCCAAAGTGAGATCCGTGAGGCACATCACAGAAATGGTGGTGGATTACAGTCAGAAGCCCTTGGATGTTATTTTCTATCTCAGACTCCAGTTAAGAGTGAAATTAAGTGAAAGAAATTAAAAATAATGGATGATGGAAGAGAGCCTTCTAACAGTCCATGTACACTCCAACATTTCCTTCATTTACTCTAATTTTTATCTCATCCAAAAGTTCTGTCAAGTAGGTTAAGTCATGTCTTTTCTTTAACAAATCCACACTGTCTTGCCTTAATTAATACAATTTCCTCCAGGTGGCTATTAGTCCTGTTCTGGATAAATGTTTCTTTCAGCTTTCCTACCACAGAGGTGAAACTGAATGGCCTGCAGTTGATGTGATTATCCCCGCTCCCTTTTTTGAACAAGTTCTTTCTCTGCTTCTCTCAAATCCTAGGATGATTTCCATTCGGTCCGAGTGGCTTTCCTATTTAAGTACAGCCAACTTTTCAAATACCTCCATGCAATCAATTTTTAATGAATCCAGTATCTCAACCATTTCCTTTACTATTATTTTGGAAGCCCCCTCTTTAGTTTAAAATAATAGAATCCATCTTGAAACAACTTGAGCAGAAATTACTAAACACTAAATTACTGACCAGAATCAGTAATTCAGTTTTTAGCAATTAAGTACCCATTTAGTACCTTTTAGCAGTGCCCTCAGCATTTGTGTTTAAGTTTCCATTATTGTCCTAAGTGGGCCCACTCCTTCATGTACTGCTCTTTTCTATTTATATTTTGTATTTTGCAGAATTCAGGGTCGCTCTTCTTTGCCGTACATTCTTGGCTGATACAGTCAATAAAACAGTTCTTCATATGCTTCTACTATTTGAATAAATTCTGGGCAGTAATTTAGTGTTTAGTAATTTCAGCTCAAGTTGTTTCAAGATGGCAAATTGCAAATTTTAATCAATTCCATTTTTGCACTGCAAATGTTGAGTTTTAAAGCAGCAAAAAGCTTCTCATCAATTATCCTACTGGCAGAGAATATAACATTTTATTGCCTAATAGATGAGGAACAGCAAGAGGGACGAGAGATGTGGATCGACAGAGGATGTTTTTGTCATTGTTCGTTCAGATTAATTTTTTTGAAATACTGCAGTTCACATTGTGAATATCTTTCGTATATATATTCTGTTTATTTTATTTCTGACTTTCTTTCATGCTTTCTTTATTGTTTCATTTTTATCCTCTTCCTCCTGCCTCTTGCTGATGAAATAAGAATCCTAGCAAACATTATAACAGAGACAATGCATCCGATGCATTCAATAAAGTAGTTGTGAAATACGGAATGCTCTAATTTTTAAAGGAGAAATATGCTTAATATTTTGCAGGTGAAAATGTCAAAATAATGAGTTTTCTATAGACTGTTAACCTGGCAAGTTTCAATGTTAAATTTTCACATGAAATAACAACCAAAATTTATGAAGTAAGTTTGTCATCGTGTGGTAGTTTATGTAATGATGATATTTAAAAATTGTGCACAGTTGTAAGCTATTCATACAGAATGTGTCGGCTTTCTGTTTTGATTAATTGTGCACTGTTGTTGTCTTAATTTGTCTCAAAATAATTTTAATCTGCTGAATGCTTTACAGCTCCAGAACTGGTGTTGAGGAAAGTGATCAACTTTGCTGATTGTACTGTTTGTCTGGACAAGCGAAATGCAAGTGGAAAGATCGAGTTTTACCAAGACCCTTTGCTCTACAAGTGCTCCTTCTGCACGAGATTGCACTGTACTTACGACAACCTTAACTCTAAAATTCCATCAGTTATTAAGGTATGTTTTCAAAAACTGTTTTGTAAAGTAAGGGTAATAATTCCCTCAGCACATTGGACTAAATGATTATTGGGGGATGGTTGTGGAAAATTGTATGTGGATGTTAGTGACTATGCTGTGAAGTTGCAATTATGAAATGATGATCATGGCACTTCATTCCCCAATTAAAGCAAATGCTTTCAGGCATTTCCTGATAAAATCGTTCAAAATATAGAATGGCAGCTAAGGAAATTAATTTCAGTAAATTATATTAATCTGGCAAAAAAATGGGAATCGGTGATGGTAACTGTGAAACAGCTGGATTGTTGTAAGAACCCATCTGGTTCACTAATTTCCTGTAAGGAAGAAAATTTGCCCTTTTCCTTGGTCTGGCCTGTAAATTAATCCTGATGTGGTTGACTCTTAGCTTCGCCCTCTTGAAAGAAGTGCTAAGGCAGCAAGCACAAAGAATGTGCTATGATCAAAGTTAAAGCAGGAAGAAGTGATGTTTTACTGGTAATTGCACACTTCCATTTGGTGCTCCTCAGATAATGAACCAGTCTGTGCTGATATGCCGCTTGTTATGGACAATATTCAGACTTGGCCTGATAAGTAACACGTAGTATTTGTGTCTCATGAGTGACATCCATTAAGGGGGATTCATACTACCTTTTGTTAACGTTCAAAGACATGCCATTCTGAATCTCCCACTACCAATATATCAAATTGATTAAAAACAATTCAACAAGCCAAATTAAACATTGTGGCTAGGATTCTTGTGGGAAATAGTTCACATTCTGACAACCCAAATGTCGTTCCCCCACATACAAGATTCTAATGTTGCTTGTAAGAATCCAACAACAATAGCTTTGTGGAATCTTCAGAACATATATGATGAACCAACTTCATTCATCTGTTCAGCTACTCAAAAAGCATAATCAGAATTGTGGAAGTTTTCAATAAATTTGGGGCTAATTCATACGCTCTAGGAGCAGAATCGGGCCTTTCGGCCAGTCAAGTCTACTCCGTTGTTCAATCATGGTTGATCGATTTTCCCCTCTCCCCATAACCACTGACACCTTTACGAAACAAGATGTTACTTTTTACGACTAATGTTTCTGGGTTTAAAGAGCCAACCACAAAACAACACAATTCTAGACAAAAGTGCTGTTTTAAAAAAAAATCCAAGTTAGAGAGCAGCTTCTCAGAATTTTGCAGAGAAACAATAAATTATTATATGTAGCCTGGGAGAAAGAAAGAAATTAGTTTTCTGTCTTTTGCACCATCTTTTCTTTGCTGTTGAAATAACTTTAACTTATTGAACATAAATTGACAAACAATTGCATTTGCAAACTTGTTATTAGATGTTTGTGAACCACATCAAACCAGAAATTAAATAAGGGCAGTGCACTGGTACAATCCTGACCTTGGGTGCTGCCTGTGTGGAGTTTGCATGTTTTTGTGACTGCGTGGGTTTCCTCCGGATGGTCCGGTTTCTCCCCACTTCCACCTCCCAAAGATGCGCAGGTGTGTTGGTTATTTGAGCTCTGTAAATTGCCCCGAGTGTGTAGAGAGTGAGAAAGTGGGATAACATAAAAATTAGTGTGAACGGGTGTTTGATGGTCGGCATGAACCTGGTGGGCCGAAGGGCCTGCATCACTAAACTCAACTCAACGAAACTGAGAAGAGGATATTTTATGTCCGACCATAAAACTTAATTAATATCTACACCAGTGAGAATAACCAGTTAATTATTAATATCAATTAGGCAGATCTTCGGTTGTCTCAGAGTCTTTGATTATCCTGTTCTGTTTGTTCCCGTTTGGGAGGACACAAATGGTGATTGCCCCATGGGGCTGCCCCAGCCCAAACAGCATACTGTGCACTCAATGTTTTCCTTACAATTGCTCTTAGACTCGCCCAAAGTCAAACCTATCATTGTTACCTAATGTGCATGAAAGTTTGTTTTTTACGTTGGAGACGGCTTGGTGGTGCAGTGGTAGAGTTGCTGCCTTAGAGCACCACAGACCTGGGTTTGATCCTCACCACGGGTGCAGTCTGTATGCGGTTTGTACGCTCTCCCTGTGACCAAGTGGGTTTACTACAGGGATCGTCCAGATGCCTCCACTGGTTTAGATCCAGGCCGATGTTGGAAAACAAGGACTTCTGCGGGATAAAAAAACATGCTGCTTGAGAAATATGGCGGGTGAGGCAGCATCTGTGGAGGGAAAGGAATAGTTGATGATTCAGAAACACCCACCATTCTTTTCCCTCCACAAATGCTGCGTGATACACTGAATTCTTCAAGCAGCTTGCTTTTTGCTCCAGATTCCAGCAATTGGATTCTCCCGTGACTCCTGTGGGCTACAGGCACCTCTTGTTTTATGCATGTTTGATTTATGCATTTTTGAAATACGGCTCTTGTTTAATTAATACCAAAACTAATTTTAAACGCTGTATTTTTGAAAGGACGCGCTCAAATTTACGCCTGTTTAAATGTTTAACTTTTTGTGTTTAATTTACGCGGTTTTCAATTGCATGCTGCATTTCAGGAACATAACCCCTGTGTAAAACGCGAGGTATCTGTACATGAGCAAATGCCAGGATTATTACTGATATGGAGCATGAAAATTTGGGCCAATGAATTGAGTGGATTATTCAGATTTTGTGTTGTAGATATAAGTAAAACATTATGTATAAATATTTAATTTGTTTACTGATAACCAGATGCTCAAATTGAACTTGGGAATTTTACAAAGGAAAGTGAGAAGGTGGAATGGCATAGATTCCTTTGACAAGAAAGTAAAGGGTTGGCCTTCAGTGCAGAGAAACTCAGAAATTGGTGGATCTTTGAAATTCTGCAACAAGAGGTGTGTAGGCTTCGTTGAGATCAATATTTTTTAGATAATAAAGGAATCGTGCAGGAAAATTGTGCTATACTTAAAGATAAGGCATGATTTTATTGAATGGCAGAGTGAGTGGCTAGTTCCTGCTTTTTTTTCCTTATCTTCTCGCCACATAGGAGTTGGACTGAATGGTCTGCTTCAGAATGGTCTGCTTCAGAATAAATTGTGTATAATTAAAATTTGTAGTTTTTCAATATCAAATGCCTCAGATTTTACATTGATTTCTAAGGTTTGCTCTAGTACATATTATTTTTTCTCTGTGTTACTGAATATTTTTGCAACACTCCTGGTGTTTAGAAAAGGGAGACTCATGATTCCTTGAAATCTGATATGGAAATTTTGAAGAAGGGTCTCAACCCGAAACGTCACTTATTCCTTTTGTCCAGAGATGCTGCCTGGCCCGCTGACGTACTCCAGCGTTTTGTGTCTGTCTTCGGCTTAAACCAGCTTCTGCAGTACCTCCCCACACATGGAAATTTTATCTTGCTGCACATTTTTCTTTTCACTTGTAATCCTGGGTTTCAACTCATACACCTCTGAAAACCATTTGATGTCTTGGTGTAAAAATCATTGAGTTGTTTGCATTAGATTTTATTGTAGCAGCAATTGAGTCGAAGACTAATTCATTATGGAGTTCTGCTGATGTTTATAAACTGTTTAGGATTCAGTTTCACAGTTGGACACTATCGAAACTGCTTGATTGAATTACTGCTATGTAGCATGTTTCCAGTGATAAATTAACCTACAACTAACCTATCATTCTAGCAATATGTCATCCTATTAGTGCAATAAATCATTCTTTGGTTTCCATGTTTGTTTTGAAGGAATATGTTTCCATCACATATTAGAAATATCTATATATTGGACATTTTGAGTCCATTCTCTGGTTGACTTGTTTCAGACTTAGTTTATAGGTTATCCTCCTCAATTTGCCCTTCCTTGATCAAAGTCTTGGTCCATAGTTGCAAAGTCAAAGGTTGAGCAGAAAACTCTTGAGTTTCAGCATGTCATGTGATCTGTTGATCTTCCTTGACTTCAGAAGACAGTAGAAAATCTAGTCTAATCATGGGCCATAAATTGTTGCAGTCGGTAAATGTAGAGCAAAACCCTGCAGGTTTCCCCTCAGTACAGATTTAATGAATGCTTGACTTCCCAAAATACCCAAGTTGCATTGAACTGTAGCGTAAACTGGTTAATTTACCGAATATTAATCTCTGTACAGCAGATTATTGCTGGCATTAGTTGTATAGTCTCTATACTCTAAAGACTGATTACTTCAATGACGCTCTTATTCAAGATTGTCCGAAAAATCGAAAACAAAGTAAAAAAAAATGTGCGCAAGAAATTTAAATATATTTCTGGTACAAGTCCCAAAGAGCTGTCAATAGAAGCTGCCAGATGCTTATTATTGAACTGAATGACTTAAGCCTTTCCAGGCCATGCATAATATGTATTTCTGGGCTGTTGTATCAAAACAAGATGAACAATTATCAGTGAGTCAATCTGTTGTTTCGCCCTGTATCTGCCCTGCCAAAAATGTAATAATCCAGTACCATGGTACGTTCTCGTGAAGATATAGCCAAGATAACAAATATATCTGTAATTCTCATAATTTGCTTCCTGGCAATAAAATGAAATAATTTTGCAGAACAGAAGGAAACCATTTGGCTTATTACACCTAAATCTCTGTGAAAGACAGTTCCTTTCCTATGGTGTTTTCCTTCAGTGTATTTCTTCTTAGAATGTGAAAATAATTTAAAAAGTGTTATTTCTTTGCCATTATTTGTTTCTAGTACAATAACCATATAACCATATAACAATTACAGCACGGAAACAGGCCATCTCGGCCCTACAAGTCCGTGCCGAACAAATTTTTTTTTTTCCCCCTTAGTCCCACCTGCCTGCACTCATACCATAACCCTCCATTCCCTTCTCATCCATATGCCTATCCAATTTATTTATTTTTTTCACAATATACTACATCCTAATAAATCTCCCTCTGTTGATCTTTTAACACGTTAACATTTCTCCTTTGGTTACCACCTTATTTTTTCATGTAGTTTTAGAATTGAGGGTATCACTGATGAACATTATTTATGGCTAGTTTCTAATTGGACATTAAGGATCAGTAAGAACAGCAACCATTTTGCAGTTACATGGCACTCTTAACTTAATAACGTTACAACGTACTTCATTGGAGCATCATAAGACCACTAGACATGGGAGTAGAATTAGGCCATTCTGCCCATCAATTCTACACTGCCATTCAATCATGGCTGATTTATTATTCCCTTTCAACCCCATTCTCCAGCCTTCTCATCAAAGGAGATGTGGGATTGAATTATATCAATAGGTTTAGGAAACTGACCAATAGAGGTAGGTTGGAGGAGCATATTAAAGGTCTAAATTGAGGTAGAAAGTTGGTGAGATTTAAAAGGAAATTTCAAAACCATCACCTGAAGGCAAGGTCAGTGTGGTGATATGGGATGCACAAAAAGCCCAAATTGGAGGCAAATTGATATATTTGAAAGGTTTTGGGATGAAGGAGTTTACAAATGTCAGAACAAATATAGTCACTGAAGAATTTGCAAATGAGGATGAACCCCAACTATTATAGGCCATGCTGGGTTTTGAATGTTCTTAACTCTGACAGGGACAAGTGAAAAAAACCTTTGTATGGTGACACAAGAGACTCAGTTGCTGGATTTGGGTAAAAAAAAAACAAGTGCTGGAACAACTCGGTGGGTCAGGCGGCACCTGTGGAGGGAATGGACTGATGACGTTTCCGGTTGTGACCCCTCTTCAGACAGGTTCTTGACCGGAAACATCATCTGTTTATTCCCGCCACAGATGCTGCCTGATCCACTGAGTTCCTCCAACACTATGTTTTTTTGTTTGAAAATTGCGCAGCGACCTTTATGGTCATCAAACATTATAGAAATGTTTTTCATAGAAATCTTGCATGCTGCAGGCCATTTGGCCCATTATGCTATGCCAGCCATGAAAGAGTTGTCTTTCTCAATTCCAGTTCCAGATTTCAGGCTCAGCCGGTCAAACTCCAAGTGGACATCCAAGGATTTAAAAAAATGTACAATGAGGATTTCTGCCTCTCCTACCCTTTCAGGCAGTGAATCCCAGACTCTTACCACTTTCTGGGTAAAGATGAAATGTCCTCATCTCCCCTTTAATACTCTCAATTGCTTTAATTCTATTTCCCCTAATCTAACCACTGTGCGAAAGAAAATAAGTCTGCCCCAGTTACTCCCTCCAGGCTCTTTATAATTTGATACATCTCACTTAAATTTCCTCTCGCTCTCCTTCATTCCAAAGAAAACAACACCAGCCTATTCAACCTTTCCACTGAGCAGAAATTATGCAGTCACAGTACATCTTCATAAATCTCTACACCTTCTGCAGTGCAATCACATCATTCCTGTAATGCGGTGACTGGAACTGTACCTCATTCTTAAGCTGTAGCCTAGCTTGAGCTGTAACATGTTTTAACATGAATCCCTTACTCTTATATTGTGGCCTTGGCTGATAAAGGAAAGCATCATGTTTGTCATTTGAATTATCTTATAGAAAAGTCATTTTGGGATCCCTTGGCATTAATTTATCTCTGTTCCTCCAAAACTTACTGTATCATTCCATTTGTTATGTATTCCTTTGACCTTGCGCATCCCCAAATGTATTACATGGATATTGATGGATGTACAATGTCAGATTTTTGTGTTTGTCGCAATTATTTGGGTTTACATATAGAATTATTATTTTCAAGAGTACATTAAAAAGCTTTGATTTTCATGCTGCCAATTAGATCAGATAAATCGAAGGTAGACACGAAATGCTGGAGCAATTCAGCGGGACAAGCATCATCTCTCTAGAGAAGGAATGGGTGACGTTTCGGGTTGAGACCCTTCTTCAGTCTGAAGAAAGGGTCTGAAGAAGGGTCTCAACCCGAAACATCACCCATTCCGTCTCTCACGAGATGCTGCTTGTCCCGCTGAGTTACTCCAGCATTTTGTGTCAACCTTCGATTTAAACCAGCATCTCCAGTTCTTTCTGACACAGATCAGACAATACTGTACATAAATCCAATCAAATGAAACTCGAGTGCAATAGGTCGAACAAAGGGGAAGATACATAGTGCAGAATATAGTTGTCAGCATTGTGGGGCACCAGTTCCATAGACAAAGTTGAATGTCCGCAATGAGTTGGAGGTGAATCTAAGGACCATTCAGAAACCTGATAACAGAGGGGAAGAAGCTGTTCCTGTCTGGTGGTGCGCGCTTTCAAGCTCCTGTATCTTCTGCCAAGGGGTGCGGAGAGAAGCGATGACCGGGGTGGGAGAAGTTTTTGATTATGTTGGCTGCTTTTCCGAGGCATTGTAATGTGTAGAAGGAGTCAGTGGTGGGGAATTTGGTCTGTGTTTTGGTCTGCGTGGGCTACATCTACAACTCTGCAATGTCTTGAGCGGAGCTGTTTCCAAACCAAGCTCTGCTGCAACCCGACAGTATGCTTTCTATGGTGCATCTTTATAAGAGTCATTGGAGACATGCCGAATATCCACAATCTCCAAAGTAAGTAGATGCATCGATGTGTCTTCATGGAGATGCTTCAATGTGATTTGTCGCCAACAGATCATTGGTAATATTAACACCAAGGAAATTGAGGCTATCAACCATTTCCACTTTGGTACCATTGATACCGATTAGGGCATATACTCCACCACACTTCCTAAACTAGATAATGACCTTCATCTTGTTGCCATTGAGGAAGAGGTCGTTGTCTTCACACCATGTTACTAAAGTCTCTATTTCCTTCCTGTACTCTGTCTTGTCATTGTTTGTGATCCGGGTTGTGTCATCGGCAGACTTGTGGATGGAATTAGAGCCAAAGTTGGCTGCACAGTCGTGAGTGTGTACATTCCCCTTTGTTGCGCTATCTTGCCCTCTGCTTACCTTATCATTCAAGGGATTTGAGATTTAACACTCTCCCTTTTTCTTTATGGAATGTGTGTATTCTAAACTTCTTGAATTTCTATGTTGAACATCTTCTATTTAGGTTGAAGTAACTATCCAATATGCTTTGGCTAAATTACCTCTCAGCCGGGTAAAAGTGGCCTTGCCCAGTTTAAAATCTTCTCACCAAATGTTATCTTTGTTCTTCTCCAGATATATGCTATAACAGTTTGATATGATAATTACTGTAAAACTGCTGCCCCATTGATATTCCCGTAATCTGACTAGTTTCTGAAACTCTTCTGTCTCGCAAGAATAATTCTGGTTTCGCCAATTCTACTTCATAATTATAATCTGGTATGCTATCAGTGAATCTTTCCATATCTCTCATATCCACTTTATTTTTCTTCTAATTTGTGTTGAAGATTCATTGTCAGGATATTTATCTATGGATCGTTACAACATCAGTGAGCATATGACTCGTGTGCAGGTTTTTATTTACTGAAGTGATTATAGCAGTAGCAAATATTTTCCTTTCCATGCTTTGCACCGTGTAGGAAAGATCTGGAGATGCTGGTTTAAATCGAATGTACTGTGGACACAAAATGCTGGACTAACTCAGCGGTACAGACAGCATCTCTGGAGAGAAGGAACGGGTGATGTTTTGGGTCGAGACCGTTCTTCAGACTGATGAGAGTCTGACAAGAGAACAGTCTGAAGAAGGGTCTCGACCCGAAAGGTCACCCATTCCTTCTCACCAGAGATGCTGCCTGTCCTGCTGAGTTACTCCAGCATTTTCTGTCCATCTTCGATTTGCACCATGTTTCCTCAGTTGCAGATTATGCGCTGGTTAATGCGCAGGAAGTGCAGGAATTTTTCTGGAACTTGTTTCTGGGTATGAAGGTGAATTGCAGCACTTCTTTTGCTGTCCCAGCAGAGATCAGCACAGATTAGCATTTGAACCCAAGATGTGGTGTGTCTACTCAGGAGACCTATGATTAGTGGTGTGTTCGGGCTGGAGGCCTGTGATTAGTGGTGTGCCTCAGGAATTGGTGTATTTTTTAGAGATACAGTGCGGAAACCGGCCCTTCGGCCCACTGGATCCGCACCGCCCAACGATCCCAACCATATTAACACTATCCTACATACACTAGGGACAATTTTTACATTTACCAAGCCAATTTACCTACATACCTGTACGTCTTTGGATTGTGGAAGGAAACCCATGCATTTCACGGAGAAAACCCACGCAGATCACGGGGAAAATGTATAAACTTTGTACAGACAGCACCCGTAGTTGGGATTGAACCCGGGTCTCTGGCACTGCAAGTGCTGTAAGGCAGCAACTCTACCGCCTCCGCCACCGTGCCGCGCTATGACTCTTGTTGGGTCATTGTTGTTTGCCATTTACTTGAACAATTTGGAGGCGAATGTGCAAATTATAGTCATTACATTGCAGTTGATGTTAAAATAAGAGGTATCATAGATCGTAAAAAATCACATTGATCTGCTAGGTCAGAGTCATAGAGTCATACTGCGTGCACACAAGCTCTTCAGCCCAACTTGTACACGCCAACCAATTTGCCCCATCGACACTAATCTCACCTGCTTGCATTTGGCCCATGTTGCGCTCAACCTATTCTATCCATGTACCTGTCTAAAAGTTTCTTAAACATTGCGATAGTACCTGCCTCAACTACCTCCTCTGGCAGCTTGTTCCATACAACCACCGCCCTTTGTGTAAAAACAAAGTTACCCACCGGTTCCTATGAAATCTTTTCCCTCCTCACCTTAAACCTATGTCCTCCAGTTCTCGATTCCCCTACTCTGGGCAAAATACTCTGTGCATTTACCTGATCTATTCCTCTCATGATTATAAATACCTCTACAAAATCACCCCTCATCCTCCTGCACCAAGGAATAACGTCCTAGCCTGCTCAACTTCTCCCTATAGCTCAGGCTTTCGAGTCCTGGCAACATCCTCGTCTATCTTCTCTGCACCCTTTCCAGCTTGATGACATCTTTCCTGTAACATGGTGACCAGAACACAATACTCTAAATGTGGCCTCAACAATGCCTTGGATAACTGCAACAAGAGGGAAAGGTAAATGGCGTTTAATTCAGATAAGTGCGAATGTTGAATTTTGGAAAGTCAAACCAGGATAGGAGGTTCATAGCACAGCTCTGGTGAGTGTGGTAGAATACAAGCACATACAGTGGCTTGCAAAAGTTTTCATACCCCTTGAACTTTTCCACATTTTGTCACGTTACAACCACAAACGTAAATGTATTTTATTGGGATTTTATGTGATAGACCAACACAAAGTGGCGCATAATTGTGAAGTGGAAGGAAAATGATACATGGTTTTCACATTTTTTTACATATAAAAAAAACTGAAAAGTGTGGCGTGCAAAAGTATTCAGCCCCCTTTACTCTGATACCCCTAAATAAAATCCAGTGCAACCAATTGCCTTCAGAAGTCACCTAATTAGTAAATATAGTCCACTTGTGTGTAATCTAATCTCAGTATAAATACAGCTGTTCTGTGAAGGCCTCAGGTTTGTTAGAGAACATTAGTGAACAAACAGCATCATGAAGCCCAAGGAACACACCAGACAGGCCAGGGATAAAGTTGTGGAGACGTTTAAAGCAGGGTTAGGTTATAACAAAAATATCCCAAGCTTTGAACATCTCACGGAGCACTGTTCAATCCATCATCCGAAAATGTAAAGAGTATGGCACAACTGCAAACCTACCAAGACATGGCTGGGCAAGGAGAGCATTGATCAGAGAAGCAGCCAAGAGGCCCATGGTAACTGGAGGAGCTGCAGAGATCCACAGCTCATGTGTGAGAATCTTTCCACAGGACAACTATTAGTCGTGCACTCCACAAATCGGGCCTTTATGGAAGAGTGAAGAAGAAAGCCATTGTTGAAAAAAAGCCATAAGAAGTCCTGTTTGCAGTTTGCCACAAGCCATGTGGGGGACACAGCAAACATGTGGAGGAAGGTGCTCTGGTCAGATGAGACCAAAATTGAAGTTTTTGGCCTGAATGCAAAACGCTATGTGTGGCGGAAAACTAACACTGCACATCACCCTGAACACACCATCCCCACTGTGAAACATGGTGGTGGCAGCATCATGCTGTGGGGATGCTTTTCTTCAGCAGGGACAGGGAAGCTGGTCAGATTTGATGGGAAGATGGATGGAGCCAAATACAGGGCAATCTTGGAAGAAAACCTGTTAGAGTCTGCAAAAGACTTGAGACTGCGGCGGAGGTTCACCTTCCAGCAGGACAACGACCCTAAACATACAGCCAGAGCTACAATGAATGGTTTAGATCAAAGCATACTCATGTGTTAGAATGGCCCAGTCAAAGTCCAGACCTAAATCCAATTGAGAATCTCTGGCATTGACTTGAAAATTGCTGTTCACAGCCGTTCTCCATCCAATCTGACTGAGCTTGAGCTATTTTGCAAAGAAGAATGGGCAAAAATTCCAGTCTCTAGATGTGTAAAGCTGGTAGAGACATACCCCAAAGACTTGCAGCTGTAATTGCAGCGAAAGGTGGTTTTACAAAGTATTGACTGGGGGGCTGAATACTTTTGCACGCCACACTTTTCAGTTTTTTATTTGTAAAAAGATTTGAAAACCCATGTATCATTTTCCTTCCACTTCACAATTATGCACCACTTTGTGTTGGTCTATCACATAAAATCCCAATAAAATACATTTACGTTTGTGGCTGTAACATAACAAAATGTGGAAAAGTTCAAGAGATATGAAAACTTTTGCAAGCCACTGTACTTCCCTGAAACTGGCATCACAGGTAGATAGGATGGTGAATAAGCTGTTTGGCATTCCAGAGCTCATAATGGGACATTGAGTACAGGAGTTGCGATGTTATGTTGCAGTTGTATAAGATATTGCACTTGGAGTATTGCGTACAGTTTTAGTCACACGGTGCTATTGAAAAGATGTCATTACATTGGTAAATGTGCAAAGAAGATTTACAAAAGTGTTGCTTGGACTGAAGCGCTTGAATTATTGGGTGAGGTTGGACAGGTTAGGACTTCATGAAATCATGCATAAAATCATGAGGTGCATCGTTAAGGTGAATACACAGTCTTTTTCCCAGGGAAAGTGAATAAAAAACTGAAGGGCATAGGATTAAGGTTAGAGAGGAAGGATTTAAAAGGAAGATAGACACAAAACGCTGGAGTAACTCAGTGGGTCAGATAACACCTCTGGAGAAAAGGAATGGGTGATCGGAAGCAGGACGACGCCAGAACAAATTAGAGCTGGCAACTGATGACATCAGGAAGGGTGGAGTTCATAATGGCCCATTGTTGGCTGGGGAAGATGTGCTACGAGAGGGATACGAGGATGAGAACGTTTAATTGGTAGGTTGACTAGGGTGGAGGAGGGGGGGTTGTAAGCTGCCCAAGTGAAATATGAGGTCCCGTTCTTCCAAGTTGCGTGTGGATCCACTCTGCTAGTGGAGGAGGCCCAGGTCAGTATGGGAATGGGAGTTAAAATGTTTGGCAACTGGGAGATCACGTAGGCCAAGGCAGACTGAGCGTAAGTGTGCAGTGAAATGAGTGACAAGTCTTTGATATTTAGGATACCACACTGGGAACACCGGATACAGTAAATGAGGTTGGAGGTATATGTAATGGGCTGACAGAAAAAAGCAATTGAGACGTGTACCATAGCATTTAAAAGATATATGGACAGTTATGAGGATAGGAAAGGTTTATAGTGATATGACTCAGACATTGGAAAATGGGACTAGCATAGATGGGCATCTTGGTCAGGAAGAAGTTGTTTTGCCTGTTTCTGTGTTGTATTGCTCAGTCATTTGGTATGAAATGTGAGCTGTTTGACAAATTCGCATTTCCATGATAATTTATGAGGCAAAGGGAGTCTCCATATAAAGTAATGTTACAGCATTTTGAACAAGGAAGGATATCCTGCTGCACAAATTAAATATAGCTCAGAAGATTAAGAACTTGATTTTCCAATTGTGGTAACTTTCTCAATGAATAAAAACTCTATTGGATCTTGGAGCTCAGCAAATTGCAAACCACTGCAATTTCATCCTCCATTAATTAATTGTTCAGTCAGAAACAATCCCTTTACTCGGGATCAAAATGACAAAAACAATTGGAACTCAAGGGTTGGCAAAATGTTTTTTCAGGTTCCATCTATTTTTCCCCAAGCATTGTCTTGATGTAGAAATAAAGTGCAGAGTAAATGAATTAAATAAAATTAATTTTGAATTCAGGAAATTGCTTCAATTTAATGTTTCAGAGTGGAACGTTTTTAAGCTGGTAAAACCAAATTTGGAATTATTTCAAGATATTTTGCATTTGCAAATCCATGCATAGAATAGTGTAACATAACCAAAATCTTGAAATGATTAAAGAAATAGATCCCTTGGAATTAGTTGAAGAGATCAGTTGAGTTGGACCTGCTGTAAGTCGTATGCTGATAATTTAAGAATTGACATTTAAATGGCTGCAGTGTAAACAAAAGTAAGTTCACTTGTTGCACTAAGATGTGGAAGAATAGAAGATATAGATGAAGTAATTCATGTTGAATAAATTGGGATTGACATTGGTCTGATTGCATCTTTGGCTTTGGCTAATAATAGAAGAGTTCCATAATAAAGAAAAAAATGTGTTTTCTTTTCAATCCACAGATCCATGCTCTTGTTGAAAGTTTGAAACTCTCTATCACAGACCAACAACTTCCTATGCTTATCCGTATAATCCAACTTGGAATTGCCCTCTACTATGGTGAAATTTGCTCTTACAAAGATGAAGCGGAAGACGCAAGTTTAAGTGCAAAGGAAGCATCCATTACTCAAGTGGGTAAGTAATGTATTAATGTTTTAACCGTTCTGAAGCACATATTTATTTTAGAATAAACCGGCCCAGTAATTGGCATCTTCAAGAGAAAGGCACCCCCATTTCTGGTGAAATGTTGTGCAGTGTATAACCTCAGGGATGCATTGCAGCAATTTGCTAAAGCATCTTGAGCAGAATCTCCCAAATTCAGAAGTTCCACCACAAAGCATGATATGTGGGAAAAACCACCATCTCCAATTTGCACTTCATTCTCCTGCTGTGTCTATCATTAGTGAATATATTGTCCGTTCTTCCTATTGCATCGATAAAAGTCCTGGAATTTACTACTTTGCAGCATTGTGAATGCAGTAGTTTCTCATGGTTTATAGTTGTAGAAGAGGAAGGGTTGTGCCCACTTGTTTGTGTCCAGTGCAGTGTTCAGTAAGCAAGACATTTTGGTTGCTTTTTGCTAGTAATGCCCACATTGAGAATTAAAAAAAATATATATGTTTTGTAACAGAGCTCCTTTGAAATGTAATTTTACTGTTCCAAATTTCTGATCCAAATGTTAAGTATCCATTATTTGTAGTCAGTCATTTAGTTACATAAGTTAATTAGCACACATACATTATAGTATTATATATTACTATATAGACCAAGTGGGACCCGTTGGGTCCCTGTCACATGGAAGGCCCCCCAATGGCAACTTGTTCTCAATGCAATATTCCACCACTCACCCACAGCCCCCACGGGAGGCCTGGTCCCCCAACACAACCTGTTCCTCAATGCAATATACCACCACTCACCCATAGCCGACAACTGCGCAGGGGCTGCTCATTTCGCCTTATACACCCTCCCTCATTTTTAAACTTAAAAAAAAAGATTTTGCACTTGCTAGCTAGCAGAACTCAGTGTACTGTGACTTTAAAAAAACATGCAGTTGCACTTGCTAGGGCTAGCAGGACTCAGTGTGGTTGGATAGCAACAATGTTGCGAGCAGTGACGCCACAGCTGTAAGCACAGGGAAAAAGCAGTTATTTATTTTGTAAGTCTCTTCAGATTTTTGAACATTTTGATTAATAACTCGAGAAATAATGCATGAATTTTTCAGATAAGGCGATTTTTGACTTAACGGGATAAATCTCTACTGGAACATGTAAAAATGTTACCGTTAGAGCATCATTTTTTCAAGAAGATGTGATCGCACACGAACAAATAAACACACACGCACACACGCGCACACACACACACACACTTTCCTCTTCTCAGCTCTCCCTCAGCCTTCTGGCTCTTCTTCTTCCTGCCCCCCCACCCTGCATCTGTCTGAAGAAGGGTTTTGGCCCGAAACGTTGCCTATTTCCTTCGCTCCATAGATGCTGCCGCACCCGCTGAGTTTCTCCAGCAATTTTGTCTACATACACACATATATCAGTCTGAAGAAGGGTCTCAATCTGAAACATCACCTATTCCTTCGCTTCATAGATGCTGCCTCACCCGCTGAGTTTCTCCAGCATTTTTGTCTACCATACATTTATAGCTTTTTTGAGAAGATATCATACATTGCAGAGTGGACTGTTGCATATATGCATATGAATGCATATATTTATTCACTTACAACACAGCAAAAGATACTTAGATGCTTTATCAAACCAATACACATAAGAAAATATAAGGTAAGATGGAAAACTATAGACTATAAGATGCACTTTGGAAGGACCACCACAAAGAGATCTATTGGGTAAGAATTGTAGAGTTGTATGTGATGTGCAAAAATAAGCAATGAAGATCATGGGTGGGAAGGAACTGCAGATGCTGGTATAGGCTGAAGATGGATTCAAAATGCTGGAGGAACTCGGGGTCAGACAGCATCTCTGGAGAAAAGGAATAGATGACGTTTATGGACAAAAAGGAATAGGTAATGTGCACATTTCTTGAGAAGTCAAAGCTATGCTGCAACTGTACAAAGCCAGGGTTTGTCTTGGAATTCAGTACAGTGTTCCCATCTGGGCACCACACTACAAGCAAGAAACATTGAACTTGGAGGGAACAAAGCAATGCCAGTGGCTAAATTGCTGGATGAGATTACAAAATGAGGAGTGTATTTTCAGAAAATGTCATCTAACTTTGCTCGTTTGCGGTATTTGGCAGCTGGAGTTTAAGTTGTTGTAAAACTATTCAGGTATCACAACAATGTAGCACATTGTAAATCTTCAAACCAGGAAATAGTTGTAATTCTGATTCCTAAAGCCCTATATTTATGTTTTCTTATAGAAGTTCTTTGATTTTATGGTTTATTGGTTGTAAGTGTTTGACAATTAAATCTAATTTTAAGTGCTGAGGAAGACTCTGACAAAAGGAGTGACCACCACACACCCATTACTGCTTAAGGATCATCTGGTACTTGCTAAAATAATTGTGAACGAATAAGCAGGAAACCTTCCAGATCAATGAGCATTATTCACAGATTTTCTTTATATAGAACGTGTGTTTTAGTTGCTTTGCGGAACATCTTTGTTTACTCTACAAGCCTGGTCTTTTAGCCACCAGTTATTGCAGAGGAACTACAGATGCTGGAAACTTGAGCAAAACTCGAGGTGCTGGAAGACTCGACGGGTCATGTAACATTTGTGGAGGGAATGGACAGGCAACGTTTCGGTTTGAGACCGATCAGTCTGAAGACCCGAATCGACACATGTCCATTCTCTCCACAGATGCTGCCTGACATGCTGAGTTCCTCCAGCACGTTATGCTTTATGCCCGTCATTGTAATATTCCTCGCACTCAGCTCCTTCAAGCTCTGTCACTCCTCTCTGTTCCGTTGGTTTACTTTGCTCCACTGAAACACTTCTTAAACGTGAGGAAATCGTGCTGTGGATGTTCAACCTAATATCCACCACTCATTGAGTATTACTGGCGAGAGTGTTTGGCGATTCAGCCAAACTCTCAACTGAGTTTGGTAGAGTGATCCTGTGGTAGATTCTGTGCCAAGCCAGTTTCATCAGGGTGTAGGGAGGTGATAATGCCCCTCGTATCACATTGACGACTTAATGACCTTCATTCGTAATGGTAAATGACATGGAAGATTGACATGGATTCCTTGATGAACAAAACATAACCCAAATAAACAAATAATCTTGAATATTTGGGACATGGACTGCTGGATCTGCTAAGTATTTCCAGTAGATAGACACAAAATGCTGGAGTAACTCAGTGGGACAGGCAGCATCTATGGAGAGAAGGAATGGGTGACGTTTCGGGTCAAGACCCTTCTTCAGTCTGACCCGAAACGTCACCCATTCTTTCTCTCCAGAGATGCTGCCTGTCCCGCTGAGTTACTCCATAATTTTGTGTCTATCTTCGGTTTAAACCAGCATCTGCAGTTCCTTCCTACACAATTATTTCCAGTATTTGACATTTCTAAAGGGAATGCTGCCTTCATGTACTTGAATTGTGAATTCATGAATTGTGTAATATTTGTCAGATTTTTGTCATTAATCCAGTGTATTATTTTAAAGAAAATATCTATTGGTTTTATCGTTTCTCTTCAAGCTAAACACCTGGAGAACTGCCATGGGAGATTTTGGGAACATGATGCCCAAATACTTTTGTCCTGTATTTCATTCTGTGGAAATGGCATTTTATTGTGTGTAACTTTTAAATTGTTGCAATGGAGCACACATTTAGATATCAATTCTGCATCCAAAGATTTTCCTTCCATATCTGGACTTAATTTAAAACATGGCAATTGTGGTTTATAATTTCATCCGACTCTGGCTATTTACATTACATGCCCTTCATTGTGATCCAACTTGCAGCCATTAAATTTACAGGTCACAATAAGAGCAGTTGACAAAACTTTTAACTGCCTTTTGCTGGCAAAAACTAATGTTTTGCATGTTTTGGAAAGTGTATTAATGTTCAACAGATTGTACAATATTTCACGTTATAATTAATTAAGACATTCAATTGTTGCAGTGATGTTTAAAATGCCATAGAGTTGTACAGCACAGAAACAGGCCCTGCAGCCCACCATGTTCATGCCGACCATTTTGCCCATTTGTACTATAATGTTTATTTCCTTCAGTGACGTGCCAATTTAAGTGCCTGTCTAATTGCCGCTTAAACATAATAATCATATCTGACTGCATCACCTCCTTTGGCAGTGAATTCCAGATGATAACCACTCTCTGCGCAAAAAAAAACCTTCCCCACAAACCCCCTTCAAAACTTCTTCCTCTCACTTTAATCTATGTTTTCGCATTGCCTTGTGGTTGTTTACTTGGGGAAAAAGGTTCTGATAATCTATCTTTTATATGCCTCTCATAATTTTATATGCCTTCATCAAGTCATCCCTAAGCCTTTCTCACTTTAGTGAATGCAAACTCCTTACACAATCTCTGCCCATAACTGAAGTCCTCCAACTGAGGCAACATTCTGGTAAATCTCCTCTGCACTTTCCCCAACACAACGACATCTTGCTACAGCGTGGCAACCAGAACTGTGCACAATATAACAAGTGCTGTGTAAAATCCCAACTTCAATATTCTATGCCCTGACCAATGAAGGCAAACATGCCAAATCTATCTTTATTGGTAATGAAGTACCTTATCTACCTGTGTTACCACAATCAGAACTGTGGATTTGAAATCCAAGGTTCCTCTGCCGTTATTATTCATTAGCTTCCTACCATTTGCTTAATATATGCCTTGTCCCTATTTGACCTAACACAATGCATCACCTTACACTTGTTGAGATCAAATCCTATCTGCCTATACACTGCCCAATTTTCCACATGACAACCTTCCTTGCCATCTACAATACCATCCCCTTATGTATAATCTGAAAATTTACCAATCACACAACTGACATTCACATCCATGCCAGTAATCTATATCACAAACAACAAGAGAATCAGCACCAATCCCTAAAGTACAAAAAATCTAATCACAGACTGCCTGTTAGAAAAACATCCTTCCACTCAGAAGAGTGAATCCAAAATTACTTTAGTGACAGGAAGCATAGCTTGCCTCGGATCCCAGGTACCTTAACCTTCTGGACTAGCTGACCACAGGGGACCTTGTAAAATGCCTTACCGATGTCCATATAGATAACGCCCACTGCCCTGCCTTCATCCATCTCTTAGTTACTTCCCCATAAAGCTTAATCAAATAAGCAAGGCAGGATTCCCCCCCCCCCCCCCCCCCCCCTACACCCCCCCAGCCCGTGCCTTTCCAAACAAACATAAATCTTATCCGTGATGGGCCTGTCCCACTTGGGCGACTTTTTAGGCGACTGCAGGAGACTATGTAGTCACCACATGGTCATCACATGTTCGCGGGTGGTTGACGGGGCGTCGCCTTCATGGTCGTGAGGAGTTCCCACATTCTGGGAACTAATCGCGGCCTCATTATGGTCACCATGAATTTTGCAACATGTTGAAAACTTGCCGCCATGGAGAGCAGTGAGAATTCTCGAGCCATAGGTGCGTCGGCAGGAGGCCCTTGTGGGTTGCCAGGAGGTTGAAGGTTCTCGGAGGTTCTCGTAGGATGGAGCCGGTGCTGACCTGCGAATTTCATTGGCTCATTGAGGAAAAAAAAGGTAAGCAGTAGTTTTCAGAACCAAGGATAACCGACTGGTAATGTTATGTCCGACGAGCTACACAGCCGTGTATCTCTGGCTTCTTAAAAATTGTCTCCACTCCTTCTCCTCCCTTCTCCCCCCTCTCCCCATCTCTTTCACAGGACTTAAGGGCCTGTCCCACCAGCATGCGATTTCATGCGTCTAGTGCGACCAAACGTGGTCGCTTGAGGCGTACGGGCCGCGCGAGGCCGGTCCCACTTCGAAGCGCTGAGGCGTGTGGAGTTGTGCGGGGCTGGTCCCGACATTGTGTGGGACGCTGAAAATCCTGCGCTGTCCGAAAATACCGCGCACCAATGGCCTGTCAGCCCAAAGGCGCATTGAGGGCACACGCAGCGTCTCGACGGCGTACTCAGCGTCTCAACGTCGTACTCAGTGTCTTGACGGCATATGCCTAACACGTGGCGTTGCGCGATGACGTTACCGCCCGGCGTGCCGTTGCGTGATGACGTCACTGCCCGACGCTGTGCGACGTCCAAATTCAGTCGGCTCACCTGCCCAGCGAACTTTGCGCCTACTTACCGCGAACTTAGCGTGAACTCCGCTTCCATTTGGTTGCGCTAGATGCATTCAATCGCATGCTGGTGGGACAGGCCCTTTACCGTACACTGTGCTTTAGCCGTCTTTTTACAGCGCCAACCTTCCTGTTCATTGTGGTGTATGTCTATCACTTTGGCTTTGCACCATGTAAATTTGTTAGACAGGGCAAGCGGGGGGAGCGAGTAAAAGGAGTAAATTAATAATATTAATATAATATCAAGAGGGGTAGTCAGCGTGTGTGCGGTGGGGGGGGGGGGTAAGTTAGCGCGTGTGTAGGGGTGGTTAGTGTGTGTGACACCGCATGTCGCTGCCGCGCGTTGGGGGAACTGCCCAACGGGTCTGCACTTGGTCTAGTGTCTTTTAAAAGTCTTAATTGTATCATTGTAATTCAATGGCTTAAATTACAAGGGTCTCTCTTTAAAAATTCCCCTCTCACTTTAGCTATCCATACGTCTTCTGACTTTCACCTGTGGCTAACAAGACGCATAAACCTCTGTCAGGACCACAGCATTCACCTCGTAGCTAGTTCCTCCTCTGTTTTCCATAGCAACTTGCGCTGGATCTCAATCAGCTCTGAGGATTTATCAACACTTGCGTGTCCCCGACGTAGGACACACAACTTAGAAAATACTGCACAGGAATAGGCCCTTCGGCTCTCAATGTCTTTGCCTAACATGCAAGGAACATTCACCTCCTCTGCCTGCACATCATCCATATCATTCAATTTCTTATATATCTGTGTACCTATCTTAAAGCTTCTTAAATGCCACTATCGTATCTGCCTCCACCGTCACCAGGGGCAGCACATTACAGGAATCCATGTAAAAGAAAAATTGCCCCGCACATCTCGTTTAAACTTTGGTGCTTTCCCATTGAAGCTATGCCCTCTAGTCTGTGTTATGTACATCCTGGGAAAAACATTCTAAGTGGCTACCCTGGCTTTGCCTCTCATAATTTTATAGATATTATCAGATCTCCCCTCAGCCTCCGGCATTCTAGAAAAAACAATCTGTCTGTCCCACCTCTCCTCATAGATAATAACCACAAATCCAGGCAGCAATCTGTTAAGCCTCTTGTTGCATCTGTTGCTTTTGACATCTGACGTTTCCTCAACACGTTGATCTGTTTCAGAATTTCCACATATCTCTCACAGAACCCACTATTTTCCATGCCCTTCTCCTTGGTAATTACAAATGAGTTATTTATTTTGGACCTCGCCTATGTTGCCTGGCGACACAATTTAATTATCCCTTTGGTCCCTAAGGGAAGTCATTTTTTTTCCTGGTTGTTTTCTTGCTCCTGGGGTAGCTGTCGAAAGTCTTGGGATTTTACTTAATCTTATTTGCCAGCGACATTTCTTGGCCCCTTTTTGCCCTCCTAATTTGCTTCTTAAATTCTCTCCAACACACTCTATATATTCCTCAAGTAACTTCCTCGATCCCAGTTGCCTATGCCTGACATATGTTTCCTTTCTTTTCCTAATCAAGCCTTCAGTGTCCTTTGCCATCCAAGGATCCCTAATCTTAACATCTTTGCCTGTCACCCATACTAGAGCATGCCGGCCCTGAACTCATGCTAACTTTTTTTTTAAAGACTCCCACTTGCCAGCAAGCAATTTCAAAAGATGGACGTGAGCCAACAGTTGGGAATTAGAACTTAGAATGATTGCTTTCCCCTTTTGTTCTTTCAATTTAATTGTTTGTGAAACTATTATTCAAAGGTGTGGTTTTAAATTCAGTCTCAATAAAAGGCTATTAAGGATCAAAAGTACAACGAGTTCTGACAGCCTATCCAGTTCCCAGTGGAATGAGATAACAGCATAAAAATCCCTCAAATTTCACGGTAATTAATATGGTATTATGTGAGGGTACAAGGACAGTATAAAACAATACTGAGATACTTTGTGTCATGCAAAACACATTTTTGGCATAATCCTGGAACCATTTTGGAATATTAGGCAGAATGGCTTGGTTTTCTCTGCAATACTCATTCTGATCTAAGTGCCGCACATGTGGTCCACACTTTTGATTGTTCAGTAACCCCATTCTATTGCGTTGAACACACGGATTTTCGTGGACGATGGAAAAGTTGAGTCTGATGGAGAAAGCTGTGGAGGACATTATTGACAAAAGATGAGCGAAGAAAGCTTTGAGCCAGTATTTCTGGTGAATCATCATCATGTGGAAAATGCTGGTGAGGGGAGAAATGAAAACAGAACATGCTGGAAACGCAACAGGTCAGGCAGCAAGGGAAACAGTTAATGTTTCAGGTCAAGGACCTTTCATCATTCTCCGTTTTTATTTTAAACTTCCAACATCAGCAGTTTTTCATTTACAGATGAGGGCTCCATTTATTATCCGTTTATGCTGTAATTTCTCTTTGACAAATATAAGGTTAGATAGGCTATAGTTTCCTGCTTTCTGTCTCACTCCCTTTTTGGAAAAAAAGGAGTTACACTCATTGGTTTCCAAATAGATACTTTCCTGAATCTAGGGAATTTTGGAATACTAAAACAAACTATCTCACTAGCCACTTCTTTTAAGACCTTCGCATGAAGTAGGGATTTGGCAGGCGACAGCCTGAAATATTTGGTCAGTTTCACTTCCCCGGTGAATATAATCTTCCTCAATGCCCCCCTCTTTTCCAGTTCCTGATTTACAGCTATTTTTGTGATTTTATTTTTATCCGTTATAATGCAGACAGAGGCTTATTACATGATTTGGTCATCTATCATCTCATTATATTTTATTATTAATTTTCCACACTTACTTTCTGTCAAATCAATATTCAGTTGATTCATTATTTTTGTTTTTGAATATCTCTGAAACTCTTGCTATTTGTGGATACATTTGTTATATGTTTATTTTTCCTCTAATCGTTTTGTCTTTCTATGTAATTTTTATGTTCTATCCAATCTTCTGACTTACGCTTGCTCTTTGTTTAGTTGAATAAGTTAACCATGGATGGCAGTCCTCCCTTTGCAATTTTCTTTATCATTGGACTATATCTAATCTGTATGTTTTCAAGGATCCCCCAAAATGTTTCTCAATGTATCTTGATTGACAACTCCATTAACCTAATTGGCAAGTTCACTTTAGCTAGCTTGCTTTCATGCCCTCATAATTATCCTTACTTAAATTTAAACTACCAGTCTTGGAATAATTCTTTTCTACCTCAAACTAATTATAAAATTCAGTCATATTATGATCATTGCTTACCTTGAGGCTTACTAGAGATTGTTAATTAATCCTGTCTCCTTGCATAATGGTAGGTCTCGTATAGCCAGCTCTCTAGTTGGCTCCAGAATAGACTGTTCCAAGGACCTATTCCACAAACACTTCATAAACTCCTCATCAAGACCACCTATATTCATCTGATTATTCCACTATGGATAAACGCCCTCTCACCCTATCAAGTTTATTTTGGTATCTCTCTTGTATTTCTTCCTTTACATTGCGGCCACCCTGTGGTTCCTGTTAAGGGGGCTGAACACAACTGCAGTATGTGACTTATTGCCTTACTATTTCTCATCCACTCCCAAACTGTTCCTACATCTTGATTTCCTGAACTTGGATTATCCATCTCCAGTATGCTAACCATCATTAACGGAAGGTAGACAAAAATGCTGGAGAAACTAAGCGTCTATGGAGCGATGGAATAGGTGACGTTTTGGGTCAAGTATCTTCTTCAGGCTGATTTTGGGGGTGGGGGGAGGGGTGGGTAGAAGAAAGGAAGAGGTGGAGACAGTGGGCTGTGGGAGAGCTGAAGGGAGAAAGCAAGGACTACCTGAAATTGGAGGTCAATGTTCATACCGTTGGGGTGTAAACTGCCCAAGCGAAATATGAGGTGCGGCTCCTTCAATTTGCGGAGGGACTCACTCTGGCCATGGAGGAGGGCCAGGACAGAAAGGTCGGATTCGGAATGGAAGGGGGAGTTGAGTTGCTGAGCCACTGGGAGATCAGGTTGGTTAATGCGAACTGTGCGGAGGTGTTGGGCGAAGCGATCGCCAAGCCTGCGCTTGGTCTCACCGATGTAGAGTAGTTGACACCTATGACAGCGGATGCAATAGATGAGGTTGGAGGAGGTGCAGGTGAACATCTGCTTCACCTGGAAAGACTGGTTGGGTCCTTGGATGGAGTCAAGGGGGGGGAGGGGGGGTAAAGCCACAAGTGAAGCATTTCCTGCGGTTGCATGGGAAAGTACCAGGGTGGTTTGGGTGGGAAGGGACGAATTGACCAGGGAGTTACGGAGGGAGTGGTCTCTGTGGAAAGCCGAAAGGGGAGGAGATGAGATGTGGCCATTGGTGGGATCCCGTAGAAGGTGACAAAAATGTCAGAGGATTATCTGTGGTATGTGACGGCTCGTAGGGTGGAAGGTGAGGACAAGGGGGACTCTGTCCTTGTTTGCAGTGGTGGGGTGGGGAGTGAGAGCAGAGCTACGGGATATAGAAGAGACCCTGGTGAGAGCCACATCTATAATCGAAGAGGAGAACCCCCGCTCCCTAAAGAGTGAGAACATCTCCTGGTTTGGAACACCTCATCCTGGGTGCAGATGCGGCATGGACGGAGGAATTAGGAGTAGGGGATAGAGTCCTCACAGGACCCATTAACGGAATCACTCCTCCACTTTTTCCCGGCTTCTTGCCCTTCAGAAATATAATTTGGTTTAGTTTAGTTTTAACATACAGCATGGAAACAGGCCCTTCAGCCCACTGAGTCCACGCTAACCAATGATCCCCATAGAGAAGCACTAACGTACACACTAGGGGCAATTTACAATCTTTACCAAAACCAATCAATCTACAAACCTGAAGGTCTTTGGAGTGTGGGAGGTCACTTTAGCACCCAGAGAAAACTCAGGCGGTCACGGGGAGATCGTACAAACTCCGTACTGACAGCACCTGTCGTTGAGATCGCATCCAGGTCTCTGGCGCTATAAGGCAGCAACTCTAATGCTGCACCACCGTGCTGCCCCAATATATTCAATTTGTCCCTCAATATTCAGGTCAGAATCTATGTTGGCCTGCAGCTTTGTCTTTGTAGTGATTGTCAGATTGCTTTTGTTTATTTATATTTACACTCCATGTTTATCTGTTTCTTTCCAAAGCTCTCAGATGCTTAACCTTCAACTTTGTCCTTTTAATGTTTTTGTAACCTGGAGCCACATTTTCAGACTTACTGTTAGATTTGTACTCTTTATCCATTCCAATCTCAGCCTTTCAATTCCCACTAGCTTTCTCACTTGCTTTGTCTGCTTTTGATTTACCATGTCTTCCCAACTTTTATTACTTGCTGATTTTTACAAAATCCTGTCTACTTCCATAATTATGTCGTTTGCTAGATCATCAGTGCAAGTACAGCTCAAGTGTAGACTGTCCTAGTAATGCAGCTCTCATTTCCCCCATTACTGGTGCCAGTGCTCCATTAACTGGAGCTCATTTCTGTCATCTCGGTCTTTGCCACATATTCATTTCTCTAATTTCATCTATTTTATGCCAATTTGTTTGTCGCTTGGGTAGCAATTCAGATGTTCTTACCTTAAAGGTTCCATATCATAATATGGCTCATACCTTTTGATACTGATTAGACAGAACCTCTTCCCGTGACCTGTTGTTGTTGTACCATGATGACTGGATTCTTCTGCCTCTTATGCTCTGTTCAGATGCCATGAGCCCTGTTGCCGGGTAGGTAAGGCAGCCTTGTGAGCTTTTCTTCTTTGTTGCAGAGGACAGTCAATACCGCTCACTACACTACCCTCTTTAGTCATAGTTTTGTACAGCTTAGAAACAGGCCGTTCGGCCCACTGCTGCAGTGATCACCATCATGCCTGCCTATACTAATCCCTTGCCTTCATTAATTCTATATCCCTCTGTGCTTTACTCATTCAAACACCTGTCCAGATGTCTCTTACATGCAGACACTGTTCATGCCTTGTGGCGCCAGGGGATGACGCCGGATTCAGCAGTGACCGCACTGACACCTGCAGAAGAGTGAACTTGCACAATTTATTCTATATACAGTGGCAAGAAAGCCCAGGACCACATGGGGGCGCCGTCCTTCGCTGTCAGAGCACATGTGTGATGACTAATGATCTTGGGCTTGTCCCAACAGCTTAGTCCATAATCCAACACCTTAGACTTTGAAGGAGAAGGCGTGACAATCTCAGGCTTCTTCCTGCAGTTCATTCTTGCCTCGAGAGGGGGTGCTGACAGTACAGATTTCTTCCTGTCAGCTCACATTTGGGCTCGAAGAAGCGATGGTGGTGGTCTCTGGATTATCCTGGCGACCGGTCTTTGCCACAATTTGTGTATGGGAGGGCGCAGTCCCTTGATGTCTGTGGGCAGGAAGAGGTTCTGGCTTCTCAGGCTTGCCCTGGCCCCTCCATAGCCTCAGGTAGAGGCGCTGGCTGTCTTGGGCTTCTTTCCCAGCAATCCCGTCTTGATCACATGATGGCCTGTACAAATAGATGAATAGTATTCCAGCCATTCCTGATGTGTACTTTGCAGATAGTGGAAAGGCCTTGGGGTGTGAAGGGGTAGGCAGCTTGCAGCAAGATTCCCAGTCCCTGACCTGCTCTTGTAGTCATGAGATTTGTCTGGCTGTTCCAGATAAGTTTCTAGTCAACACTGACCTCCACAATATTATTGATGGGAAGACGCATCAATGGCAATGAATGTCATGGGCAGATGGTTAGACACTTTCTTGTTGGTGATTTTTATTGTCTGGCATTTACGTGGCTTGAATATTGTTTAGGTTGCTGCATGCTGGTATGGGCTGAGGAATTTCAAGTGGAATTCTGTATTGTGCAATATTTAGTGAAAATTACAATGTGTGACGTTATGATGGAAGCAAGTTGTTGATGGAGTAGTTGTGGATGGTTGGGCCTCGGATACTACCCTGAAGAACATTTGCACTTATATTTTAGTGCTGTGATAATTTACCTCCTAAGAACTACAGCATCTTCCCTTGAGCAAGCTTTATGTGGTTTTGTAACATTATCTATATTACTAAAAGTCTGATCTTGACCACTTCCTGTTGTTCTGTATATTGATTTTAGAAAAAACGCTGCCACTTACAGCTGTGATTTTTGGCCATCTTACTCAGAGTTCCCCTCCGCTGCGCAGGACAAGAGGATTTTTCCATTTGATTAAAAATAAAAGAGTTATTTGTGTTTAAAAAATGTTGAGGGTCTCTTTCCTGAAGGCCACGCCCCTTCCGGAGAGAATATAAAACCCGGAAGTGTTGAGTACCTCAGTCAGTCTCTGCAAGATGGGGAAAGCAAGAGGCTCACGTCTCTCAGTCTGAGCTGTGAATAGCACTGAACATATGTCTACTAAACTGTGAGTGGTTTTACTGACCTGTCAGTGCCCTTAATGTGGTTTGAAAATATAGTTTGGAAATGCTAAAGCTGTGATGCCTTTGGTTTGGAAATGCTAAAGCTGTGTTGCCTTTGGTTTGGAAATGCTAAAGTTGTGTTGCCTTTGGAAATGCTAAAGCTGTGTTGCGTTTGGTTTGGAAATGCTAAAGCTGTGTTGTCTTTGGTTTGGAAATGCTAAAGCAGTGTTGCCGAATTAAAGTTGCCATGCCTAATTAAAGTTGCCATGCCTAATTAAAGTTGCCATGCCTAATTAAAGTTGCCATGCCTAATTAAAGTTGCCATGCCTAATTAAAGTTGCCTTGCCTAATTAAAGTTGCCTTGCCTAATTAAAGTTGCCTTGCCTAATTAAAGTTGCCTTGCCTAATTAAAGTTGCCTTGCCTAATTAAAGTTGCCTTGCCTTCCATATAATGAAAAGTCTAATCTTGACCACTTCCTGTTTGCGCTTTCTATTGATTTCAGAAATAAACGCTACCATGTACGGCTGTGATTTTTGATCATATTACTCAGAGACCGCCTCCGCTCATCAGGTGCCGATGATTTTTCCCATCGATGAAAAATAAAAGTTATTAGTGTTTAAAAAATGTTGAGATTCTCTCTCCTGAAGGCCGCGCCCCTTCCGGGGGGACTATAAAACCTGGAAGTGTGGAGGTGCCTCAGTTCTCTGCAAGATGTGGGAGCGAGAGGTTGCAATTCTGAGTCTGAGCTGTGAATAACACTGAACATGTCAACTAAACTGTGAGTGATTTTACTGACCTGTCAGTGCCCTTAATGTGGTTTGAAAATATAGTTTGGAAATGTATAACAGTTTGGTTTGGAAATGCTAAAGCTGTTTTGCCTTTGGTTTGGAAATGCTAAAGCTGCCTTGCCTTTGGTTTGGAAATGCTAAAGGTGCCTTGCCCAATTAAAGTTGCCTTACCTTCTATATAATTAAAGATCTAATCTTGACCACTTCCTGTTTGCGCTTTATATTGTTTTAGAAAGAACACTACCATGTACGGCTGTGATCTTTGGCCATCTAACTCAGTCCCCATCTGCTCATCAGGTGCCGAGGATTTTTCCCATCAATGAAAAATAAAAGAGTTATTAGTGTTTAAATAATGTTGAGATTCTCTCTCCTATCAATCATGCCATGGAGGCAACGCCCTTTCTGGTGGGAGGCGGGAGGGACTTTAGCAGTGTGGGCGTGGCTCAGCCTCTGCAAGATGGAGGAGGGAGAGATCACGACTCGCTGTCTTTAGTGGCCTTGCATCCTGCTTGAAATGGTATGAAATTGCACTTGAATTTGGTGGCCTTGCACGCTGCTTGAAATGGAATTTCAAGGAACAGCCGTTAGTCAACTGCCGGCCCACCAGCCGTGAGTGAGTGAGCTGCCATCACAACAGGCTTGAGTGACTGAGCCGCCAGTCCAAGAATCTATTCAGCCCCCAATGTCCCTCTGGAATCCAGTTCAGCCCACAACACCCATACTAGCGCTCCAGAAAGCCCCCCGCTGGCCACCAATATTGGAATTGGTGGAGAGGTGGAATATTGCGTTGGGGGACCAGCCCTCCCGTGTGATGCTGGGACCCAATGGGTCCCACTTAGTCTAGTACAGAATATAGTTAGGATCTGAGTCTATTCACCTTTTTAATAACATTCTTATAACATTCTGCAGCCTTAATGTTATTCTAAACATACTGGAGATGCAACATAATGGCCTCCAGTTTGTTCCCCCACTTCCCCCACCTCTACTTTCAGTCTAAAGAAGTGTTCCGACCCAAAATGTTATCTATTATTTTTCTCCAGAGATGCTGCCTGTCCCGCTGAGTTACTCCAACATTTTGTGTCTATCATTGGTATAAACCAGTATCTGCAGTTCCTTCCTACAACAGAATGTTATCTTTGGGACGTAAACAATAATTTGTACTGGGCATGACAGTTTCAAGTTTATGCTTGTTCTATTTGTATTTTCCAAGATTTTTTGCACTTTAAAGCTTTTCCAATGTTGCTTAAAGGCTTATATATTAAAGTAAGAATGTAAAAAGAGGTTGTACATTATAAAATTCAATAGCTGAAATTACTTTGTTTTTTTAAACCTTGTAGTTGTATAAAATCTAATGGGAGGAATATCATTTTAAGATTTTGTCTTTTTCTTGCATGTTTGGCTGTAATAACTGGAGCTGTTCAGATTAACAATAACTCAGTCAGATTTAATTTGAAAATGAGGTGAAAGGCTACACTATAATGGGCTTTTAGGCAGAATTAAGATAATTCTTCCCTGCTGACGAAGATTTGTAGCTCCTGACATGAAGTATCATACCCTGAACTCTGCTCAAGGTTGCCAAAGCAATGTTACAACACCATGTCTATGTCAATTTAACTGTCAGTGAGAAAACACAACCAATGGGAATTAACTAGAATTTGTACCAAGACATGAAATGTTCCACAGCAAAAATTGAGAAATAATGTTCAGTCGTTAACCATGTGGAGTTTCATGGACAAGAGAAAACCTTCGCCTCTCAACATGCAGGAAGAATATAGCATTACTGGAAAAGTAACAAGTTACAAATGCAAGATGCTCAGTTCAGCATACAAGCTTGGTTAATTGATTTGAAGTAATTGATTTGAATTAATGGATACTGTCCCTTCGGCCCACTGAATCAATGTTGACCTGTTCGCAGTAGTTCTATATTATCTCACTTTCTCATCCATTCCCTACACACTGAGGATCATTTTACAGAGACCAATTAACCTACAAACCTGCACGTCTTTGGGGAAACCGCGCGGTTAGAGAGAGAACGTACAAACTCTGCACGAACTGTACCCAAGGTCTCTGTGAGCCAGCAGCTCCGCCAAGCTGTTCGATTTATAGCATGAACATTGAAATCTGGTGTAAGCAGTGAAAGGTTTGTGAGGACATAAGGTACTGTAGATGCAGGAAACGAGCAAAACACAAAGTGCTGGAGTAACTCATCAGGTCATGCAGCATCTGTGGAGGTCATGGGTAGGCAATGTTTCGGGTCTGAATGCTTCTTCAGACAAATGTTTGTGAAGCTGCTCTGGTTGTAATTGAATAGACAATTGGTGGAATCACAACATCCCTTCAAAGCTTTGGAGTACATCTTCTGTTATATTCAGATGCTGTCCATATATATTTTTTCTCAATATTTTTCCTTGTTACAGAGGGTTTGTTGCTCCTGACTTTGTTGTACCTAGAATTAGAGCAAGGTGACCAGAAATGTGTGCAGTTACTATAGTCACCATGCCAAGTGATGTCTGCCAGTGAGAAGATATGACAGGTTGAAGTGACAACGTCACATTATTCTAAGATAAAACAGATCAGCCAGAAATTCTGAAATTACATGGCTAGGGGGTGGCTTCCATAAGTAAATACAGGCATTATTCTGTCCTCTGATAACAATCACGTAGGGAGGACAGTTCAGGCATCATATGAAACAAAAAGAATGCCCAATCTCTCTATAATAATTTGCTCCGTGTTTGAGGAAGGGTCTCGAACCAAAACGTCACCTATCCATCTTCAACAGAGATGCTGCCTGACTTGCTAAGTTACTCTCGCACTTGTGTTCTTCTGTGTATTAACCAGCATCTGCAATTCCTTATTTCTACCATAATTTGCTTAGTGATGTGACAAAGATAAACCATCAGACAGTTACATTGGAAATGGCATCTGCTAATAACTGATGGGACACTAAATCCGAGAGACTTACAGTGCAGAAACAGACCATTCAATCCATGGACACTGAGCCAGCTATTTACCACCCATTTGCACCCATCCTATATTAATCCCATTTAAAAACAATATCTCCAATTCCTGGGAATTATCCCCGGATTTTGTCACACTTACACGTAGGGACAATTTACATTGGCCTGTTCCCTTACCACTTGATTTTGGATGTGGGAGGCAATTGAAGCACCCAAAGAAAACAACATCAAACTCCACACAGAGAAGACCTGAGGAGAGGTTTGAACCCAGGACTCTGGTGCTGTGAGGCAGCAGCTCTTTGTACCACTTCCCCTATTACTGGAACAGAACACAGGTTTCATCCTGGCTCTGTTACAGAAACTGCAGGCTATTCATCCCATTTAGCTTAGAAAATGCTACTTCTCGCTGTCCTAACCATTCAACATATACTTATTTTTGGTTTCTTCCTTATGTATTTATTATTCCCTCAAAGAAACCCACAAATTTCAACATATTAATTGTGAAGTCTGGCATTATCACTGAAATTTCCATCTCCATTGTTGCTTTGACTTGAGTTGGAAAATTTGTTACATAACCACATCTATTCAAAATTTCTTTGCATAAAATTCACATTGAACAGAAACTTTCCTGAACTTCCTATTAATTGTGTAATACACAGAAATATCTGAATAAAGTTTACAAGTTACTGTAAAATCCTGCGTGGAAAGCAATTTAATTGTAATTCTTTGTTTTGAAAGGGGCAGACTTGGCAATAGAGTAATTTATATACTGATGTAACTTAGTTTTAGAGAAACAACATGGAAACGGACCCTTAAGGACACCAAATCCATGCCAACTGGCAATCACCTGTTCACTAGTTCTATTCTACATATAAGAAACAATTTACAGAAGCCAATTCACCAACAAATCTGCTCATCTTTGTAATATGTGAGGAAAGTGGAGCACCCGGAGAAAACCCATGCAGTCACAGGGAGAACGTACAAACTCCTTGCAGACAGCTCCCGTAGTCAGGATCGAACTTGGGTCTTTGGCTGTGGAAGACAGCAATTCTACCGCCAAGCCACCGTGCTGCCCTGTTGCGCTACTGTGCTGCCCTTATGAATTACTGATTAATTTTTTCAAAACTGCAACATCAGCTGGAGCTGCATTTGAACTACCATGTTGCCATAGCCTGTTGTTCAGCAAGTGTCAGAGGGTATCTGCCACTTGTGGGCTAGACTGACCACCCCTACTGTTAACCTGTGGTTCCCATGTTGCCAGGAGTGACATCTCTTGGCATCCTGCCTTGATAGTGAAGGCACATGTACTCTGCTGACATCCATGGACTCCAGGAGGGGAAAGTTTCACACTCTGGAAGGACAGCGAGGACTGTTAGTAAAGAGTAAGATGAAATAGAGATGGGTAAGGAGTGACTAACTTAAGGCCACCTGCCTGATTGGTAGCTTCGATGAATAAAACACAATGGGTTGGAGGAACCCAGCGGGCTAATCAGACCTTGGGTCCCAAACATTGCCCACCATTACCTCCCCAGATTTTGCCTGACCTGCTGAGTCTATCCTGCACTTCCTGTTTTGCTCAAGATTCCAGAATGTTAGAGGACAAGCGAGCACCAAGAGCAAAACCCATGCGGTCACAGGGAGAACGTACAAACTCCGTACAGACAGCACCCGTGGTCAGGATCGAACCCGGGACTCTGTCGCTGTAAGGCAGAAACTCTACCTATGTGCCACCATGCTCTTTAACTTTTGTTATTTAATCTATACTGAAGACTATTTTTCCACCCTGGTCACTAATGAATTGGACAAAGTACCAGGGAAAAACTCCGCAAGGTTTGCTGATTAGGGAATACAATAAATATTGGTGATGGAAGCAGCAAATCACTAAGTTACAAAATTTAAATGTCTAGACAAAAAAAAATTGATAAAGGAACTCGGTGCAATGTAAGTCACTGTTGGGAATAATTTTTGATCCAGGAAAGATATCCTAATGGTTTGGTGAGAAAGTAGACAAACTGTAGGATCTAGAAGATTTTTTCAGACCTTCTCCACACGTCTTTGGCCTTTATTCCAACTGTCTGCCCATCAAAACCCCCGCTTGCCTGTGTCGTCTTCTTCTTGCGTGTGGCGTGCACAGCCTGAAGTTGTAGGACAACTTGTTCTATTTGATCTTATTTGATTGTGCACGTCGGGTTGATTGCATTCGTTGAAACAGGGCGGACCCCTTGCCTGTGCCCATCTATTATCTGCCATGCTTTGTCTTGCCTCTCCCCTTTTCCAAGTTTCTTCCCCCCCCCCCTTCCCCCCGCCATAATCAGTTTGAAGAAAGGTTTCATCCAGAAGTGTCACCTATCCATGTTCTCCAGAGATGCTGCATGACCTGCTGAGTTACTCCAGCACTTTGTGCCCTTTTGTGTCTTAGCTCGCAGCTGCAGTTCTTAGTTTCTACAAGGATTAGATGCCCCTTTGAACAATCATTAAAAGCCAGCAACGTATACAAAAACCAATGAAATTTAATCTTTGCCTTCAATATTCATTTTTCATGAAAAATGGAGTGTGGACGAGAGGAATATATATTAGCTGTATTATGCAGTGTAACTCGGAAAGTTTTGAATTAGATGTAGCACAGATAATGCCAGGATATTAGCATGGTTTAAAAAGGTTAAATAATAAAATTTCATAACAGTCTAGAAGATTTCATTTCAATAATCATCACTGATGAAGGAATGTTTTCAGAAGATAGGAAAGGACTGTGTAAAGGAATGGGAAACTGTCATACAACCAACCAGCTTCAAAGACACGAATAGAAGAAGAAGAAGATAGTCTGTTCTTAGAAATGTGCCATGGGTAGTTCATAGACATTTGAATGACAAGAAGGGTCTTGACCCGAAACGTCACCCATTCCTTCTCTCCAGAGATGCTGCCTGTCCCGCTGAGTTACTCCAGCATTTTGTGTCTAGGCAGACAGGGCTAATTGGCTCATTGAAAAGCTATACTTTCTCCTGGGTACTGAGTTATCTCATTATATGTTGGAGTTCTTCATATACCTGACTTTGAGATGAGTCAACGGAATTGTGCTAACATTCAACTGCTCGAATAGATTGATTAAGCGACATCAAGGAATTGTGTCTGATTTTACTGTCGGCTTCCTTTTGAATGGTTTGAGTTGTGACATTAAAAGCAAGACTGATCTTACATGGAATTGGACATGGAAATAAATATTCCTATTAGAGTAATAGAGTCTTACAGCGTGGAAACAGGTCCATTGGCCCAACTTGCCCATTTCCTTCAAAGCCTGGCCTATCCATGTATCTGCCTAAAAGTTTCTTAAACTTTGTGATAGTATCTGCCTCAACTAAATTTTTCCAGCTTCACCTTAAACCTATGCCCTCTGGTTCTTGATTCCTCTACTCTGGGCAAGAGACTCGGTGCGTTTACCCGATGTATTCTTCATGATTTATTACACCGCCACAAGAACACCCCTCATCATCCTGTGCTTCAAGGAATAGAGTCCTAGTCTGCTCAACTTCGCCCTATAGCTCAGATCCTCGAGTCCTTCAATCTGATTGATTAATGAGAACCACTGACCCTGTTCCCTGTTGGTACAGGTCTTAGACCTTCTTCAGAAGGTACAAGGTTATTTCAGAATCTTAATGACCTGAATTTGCTGCACAAGGTCCCACAAGGAAAATTGTGCTTTTAAGCTAACGATGAATGCTGTGTGTTCATTGCTTGCTGCAAAATCCATTCCCACCAGAGATGCTGCCTGACCCACTGAGTTACTCCCGCACTTTGTGTTTTACTTATTTTTCTTTTCTGATTTTCACTTGTCATGGTGCCCTTCTGTGTTCCTTCAATCATTCAATCTGGTTTCTGATTTTTTTTTAATCTCCTGCAAAATAAACATCTTGATTAAAGTTGTCATACTAGCTAATTATTTTATAGATAGATTTACTAATAATTCTAACCCCTATGTTAGATAACAGGAAAGACATGTACTGTTAACCGTGGCTTACTGTGAACTTTATGTGTGGACCCCGTAATTCTAACAGAAATCATCATTTTATTTTAGATTCCATTTTTACCTTCAAACTTAAATATTTGCGAAGCTTGGAAGGTTTTGGTGAAAGATCAACAACGTTTTTATTTTAGATATCCAGCGTTTAGACTATTTGCTTTTGTGAGCTTTCGAGGTGATGTGTATTTACGTCTAAGACTCCCTCAAAATGAAGTTGGATTATTCACAGCATTTGCTGGGAAAAGGCTCAAAAAGAGCACATTGAAACCATTCACTGACTTCCAATCGACTATCCATATGCATGACCGACCCTTTGTGCTCCTTTTACCTCACACTCGTGCCTTTAAATATCTATTTATACATTTGCAAATAACACAGAATATTGTCCACCTTCTAACAATCTTCTCCTGCAAGAATACAGACACAAGGAATTGCAGATGCTGGTGTTAAAAAAAAAATAGGGTACAAAGTGCTGGAATAACGTTTGTCGGGTCAATGAGTATTTCTGGAGAACCTGGATCGGTGACTTTTTGGATTGTGACTCTTCTTCTGGCTGATTGTAGTCAGGGAAGCGACAGTGAGGTGAGGGAACTGCTAGAAGAGAGGTGAGGACTGTATCCATCTGTCTCTTGTCAGGCTTTGTCTGCTGAGAAACTCAGCAGGTCAGGCAGCATCTCTGTAGAATATGGATAGGTGACATTTCTGGTAGAGATCCTTCTTCAAACTGATTGTAGGGGGTGGGAGGGGGGAGCTGGAAAAGGGGATAGACAGGACAGATCAGCAGGAATCACAGAGGGATAGCAGTGAGCGTGCAAGGTTGTCACAAAACTCCTGTTGGAGAGAACTTTTTTTAAGTAGGCATACCTTGAGGAGATTTTGCAGTGGAACACTCAAGTTTGGTAAATTACTAGCCTGGTTGTGCTGGGTCTTTGAAAGAACAAATAAAATATTCCCATTTCCCTGATAATTTGCACAGCTCCTCTTCTTTTCCTATTCAAGTTTTAATCTAATCTGTTTGAAAATTATATCGTGGCATAGCCTGTAGTTTTTGACCCTCATTGTGAAATTCTCCTAAACTATTCTACCTTGCTTTCTCTTCTATTTTTAAGGTCTGCTCAAAATCTACCTCCTTAATTTAAGATTGCTTTTATTCTTTTATTACTGCTCGGCACTCATTTTTCACCTTTTAAGACGTTGTGGTGTGTTTACTCTTAAGGTGCTATATAAATGAGAGATGCTGAGTGGTAGGAGTTTGTCGAGCTTGTATAGCAGTCTAATAAAAACACTCTGCTGTTAGACATAAAGCAGTAACGCAAGCCACTAATGCAGTAGATATAACAGTAAGTTGTATGGAGCAATTAAAATCATCATTTGGAAATACAAGAGTGTGCAGAAGTAAGTTGAGTTTTAATTTAACCGTAACTAGAATAAACAGCATCAAGGAACAAGGGCAGCCGTGTGTAGGACATTAACTAAAAGTACACAGGGAAAAAAGAACAATTGCTCATTTGTAATCTGAGGTGATTCTATTAGGCAGGAAACCAAGAGATAAAATTAAACAAATGCAGGCTACGTTAGATAAGGCAATTTAATTGGCTCTTTATCATACCCATAAAACCATTTAACTTAAAACAGCAGGGCGAATGAAAAGTTTCTAAACAAACTTTTGGTGTGTCCTTCCCACCTATTTATGGAGTAAATTTAATCTGCTAGTGTTGGTACATAGTATCGGTAACATTAATCTGGCTAACATCTGTTGGACAGCTGAAATTGGTCTAAAATTTGCATTCACGAGATGAGGAAAAAAGGAGAGATGTTGTTTCCCAATGTTTGAAACAAAGGTGACCGACTTAACTAAGCAATCAGTCAAGCTGAGTGAAACCAATTAGGATGAATAAGCAGTTATCCATTGCTACCTTTAAGTAGAATTAAATTAGTTCTGACAACTTGTATCTTTTCTGGGTTTTTGACCCTGAATTTAACAGTCACATCTGTTAAAATTGATTTAGCTACTATAATACAGTTCTTAGAGAGCTAATTTTGTTTGGACATTTTTTCCTTGGGATTAAAATGATAAAATGAGTAGTTTGCTCAAAGGCATTATTTTGTGATCATTTGTTGTTAGAAGTGAGCTAAAAAGAGCGAGTAGTTTAGTTTGGTTTAGTTTAGAGATACAGAGTGGAAACAGACCCTTCGGCCCACCGAGTCCATGCTGACCAGCGATCCCTGCACATTAACACTATCCTACACACACTGGGGACGATGTCCAATTTTACCAAGCCAATTAACTTACAAACCTGTATATCTTTGGAATTTGGTCGAGGAAACCGGAGCACTTGCAGAAAACCCACGCGCTAACAGTGAGAACGTACACACTTGGTACAGACAGCACCCGTAGACAGAATCAAACTCGGGTCTGTGGCATTGTAAGGCAGCAACCCTATTGCTGAGAATTATTTTTAATATGGGTAAGTTTTTTGGTGAAGTTATAGAACTTTCTTTTCAGAATGGTTTATTTATTTTAATGCTCATCAGCTATTGTTTTTCATGGTGTGGAAACATTTTAAAAGTAGAAATCAGTGCTGCATTAAGATTGGTCTGTAAAATAAAAATGACGATGGAACAGAATTGTTTAACAACTGACCTTAATGCTGGAAAGTGTTTCAATCAGGCAGCAATTATTTAATAGACGGGCAGTTGTGGGGGTGAGTTGGTCAAATGGAGAAGAGATGTGCTATAGCTGGTAGATAAAATATTTTAATATTCTTTATAAAAACTGTTAACCGTGAAATAAATTTAAGTTAGTTTAATGCAGGAATTTTAGTTCAGTTGAAGCATTTTGTAGCTTGTTATGAATGTTCAGAAATGTTGATGGCATTTAATAAAGTAAATACTTTGTGTTTGTATGAATTATGATTGTCACATAAATTAGATGGTTGTTTGAATTGATGGATCTGTAGAGTAAGATATTTGGGTCGCCCTGGTTCAAATATACAGAATCATTTTGGGGGTTTTCTCATTTAAGTATTTAATTGTTTCATGAATGTGCTTTACTGCTCTTCTCCGTATATTCTACACATGAATTGCTCCTAGTATTGTTCTATTTAGGGCAGCACAGTAGTGCAGTGGTAGAGTAGCTGCCTTACAGCGCCGGTGTTAGAGGTTCAATCCTGATGACGGGTGCTGTCTGTACGGAGTTCATATGTTCTCTGTGTGACCGCGTGAGTTTTCTCTGGGTTCTTTGGTTTTCTCTACATTCAAAGGATGTGCAGGTTTATATGTGAATTGGCTTCTGCAAATGTCTGTATTATTCCCATTGTGTAAGACAGAACTAGTGTAAGGGTGATCGCTGTTTGGCGCGGACTCGGTGGGCCGAAGGGCATGTTTCCACCATGTATCTCTAAACCGAATTAAAGATCAGTCCAATATTTACCTTGCACTTCTGTATCCCTCTTTCTATTTAGCTTTATTTCCTAAGTTTACATTTCTTATCATGCAACTTTGCCAAGGATCAATCATGTTGTTTTCTGTATTGCATTCAGCGTTTGACTGTTTTCCACATATTCAGGTTACCAGGACAGTGTATATACTCCAGTTGCGTTCCAACCCAAAAACACATTTGCGAGATGGTGCTTTACTTTTTTTTTTTTTTTTTTTTTTTTTTTTTTTTTTTTTTTTTAATATTTTTATTAGAAGTACGGTAAATTACAATTTTACACAACACATATATTTTTGATATATTTTTTTTACCGCTTTTTTTTTTTTTTTTTTTAGAGCTTTAAGAAAAAAGTAGAAATTAGGAAAGTAAAGAAAGTGCAAGAGAATCGTGCAGTGCGAGAGTGTAAGGAAAAGAAAGCCCCTTAGGAAAGAAGTTAGAGAAGGAAGTAAAGTGAGAAAATAGACCCTAGAAAGGAAAGAAGGAGAAAGTAGAAACAATCGCTCTATTATAACATTAAACTCCGCAGAGAGGGGACTACCAACCAAGTCTGTTTTTGTTATTTTACCTCCCGTTATCAGGTCCTGATTCCGCTTATTTATATATTTGGTTTTTTTTTTTTAGATTACTATTGCGCCTCATACTTGTAATAGGTCCAGAAACATAGACCACGTCTTTTGAAATTGGTCTGCTTTACCTGCTAGGAGGAATCTCATCTCTTCCAGGTGTAATGTTTCAAACATATTTGATATCCACATTTTTATTGTTGGTGTTGGCGCATTTTTCCAGAATTTAAGTATAAGCTTTTTTCCCATTATTAGCCCGTAATTAAATAAATTCTTCTGAAACACGTTTAATTCAGGGTTATCTTCCGATATTCCGAAGATAATCCATTCTGGTTTTGGTACCAGTTTTATTTTGATCAATTTTGAAAAAATATCAAATATTTCATACCAGAATTTTTGGATTTTTGTACAAAAAACAAAAGAGTGCGCTATGGTAGCTTCTTGACATAGGCATTTATCACAGATTGGTGAAACATTAGGGAAGATTTTATTTAATTTAGTTTTTGAATAATATAATCTATGTAATGCTTTAAATTGGATGAGCGTATGCTGTACGTTGAACGAACATTTATGCACCTGTAGTAAATGATTATCCCAGGTCCCTTTTGAGATTTTTATAGCTAATTCTTGTTCCCAATCTTTTCTAATTCCATCTGTTGTGGGTATTTCTATGTTTAAAATGATGTTATATAAGTACGATATTAAATTAGCTGATTCCGCCTTGGTCTTCATTGCTTCATCCAATAAGTCGGAAGACATATTATGATAGTCTTTTGTGTATTTTTTCAAATAATCACAGATTTGAAGATATTTAAAATATTGGTTATTTTTCAAATTATATTTCAGTTGTAGTTGTTGAAATGACAGTAAATTCCCTAATTCATACAGATCTTCGAGCGTTTTAATTCCCATTCTTTCCCATTGTATAAATGATTTGTCTATGATTGATGGTTTAAACGATGGATTATTGACTATTGGTATTAAAAGAGATAGGTTTCTTAATTTTAGAGTCTGTTTTATTTGTTGAGATGGTGCTTTACTAGATAGCCGCACTGAGTCATGCAGCACAGAAACAAGCCCTTCGGCCCCCGTTCCCCATGCCAACCAAGATGCCCCATCTATACTGGTTCCACCTGCCTGCGTTTGGCCCATATACTCAACCTTTCCTGTCTTCTAAATGTTGTTATAGAACCTGCCTGAACTACCTCCTCAAGCAGCTTGTTCCATACACCCAACATTGTCTGTTCCCACTAAATCCTTCCCCTCACCTTAAATCTAGGTCCACTAGTTTTTGATTCCCTCACTCAAGGTAAAAGAGTATGTGCAATCACCCTATCCATCTCCCCCCCCCCCCCTCTCTTCACCTCTATCAGATCATGCTCTATCCTCATGCAGTCTAAGGAATAAAGTCATAGTTTGTCCAACCTCTCCCTATAGCTCAGGCCCCCAAGACCTGGCAACATCACCCTAAATCCTCTCTGCACTCTTTCCAGCTTAACAACATCCTTCCTATAGCAGGGTGAGCAAAACTGAACAAAATACTCCAAATGCAGCCTCACGAACGTCTGTACAACTGTGCATAACATCCCAACTTCTATACTCAATACCCTGGCTGATGAAGGCCAATGTGCGGAAATCCTTCTTGAACACCCTCTCTACCTCAAACGCCACTTTCAATGAACTATGTACCTGCACTCCTGGTTCCTTCTGCTCCACAATACTCCCAGAGACTATCAATCTCTGACTTGGTTGCTTTTTTTGCTTTGACTACAAATATTGTAACATTTGTAATCTATACCTTATTATCCTCATATTTTTCAGCAATGTAGATTGATAATTTTAGCCACCAAAATACCTTCTCTCCGCTTTGTTAACCTCATGTTAAGGAGTGTAGGGAGGAACGGCAAATACTGGTTTAAACCGAAGACAGACACAAAAGGCTGAAGTAACTCAGCGGGTCAGGCAGCATCTCTGGAGAAAAATAATGGGTGACGTATTGGCTTGGGTCTCGAGAAGGGTCTTGACCCGAAACGTCACCTATTCCTTTACACCAGAGATGCTATCAGACCCGCTGAGTTACTTCAGCTTTTGTGTCTGTCTCATGTTAAGGACTCGCCGCCTTCCTCTGAATTCAAATTCATTACCCATGGTTTTTATTTCCTTACATATTCGATTGAACTAATTTTGTACTTTGGTGCAGCTTTCTTTGATTAAGTTGCCCATTCCAGTTGCTGTCATCTAAAAAATCACTCTGTTCTGTTAATCGGGATCAGTAATTCCACATAATTTTAATCAGTGAAGATGGTAAGAGCAACAGGTCAATGCATTGTAAATTTATTTTGTTAGCTATTGCAGTCGCAAACATGGATGACTTTATTCCCATTTAGTCACAAATGAGTTTTGTCATCTTCACAACCTGGCATTTTTGCAAGAATTAATGTGTTTTCAGTTTTCACAATTTCAGATTTGCTCCATTGTGGAATCTAAAATTGGCCCAATAAAATATTGTTTCCAAATTTTACTCAAAAGAAAGCAGATGTCCGTGTTTCTTTGAAATGTAACAGTTGCCATTTCTTTGAAAACAATGTAATTTCCAGAAGATTTGCCATGCTTCAATTGTCTCAGTTTTTAGGTGAATATTTGGAAAGTCAACGTCAATCATCCTATTAAGTGGTGAAAAATTACAGCTTTTATGGAGATGGACAAAGTTTAAATTACTTTCTCGCATGTTAGTAATTTTGTGCTACTGTAATACTGGTCTGCTTTGGAAAAGGAAATAATTCGGCTGGTTCCACTCCACGTCTTTGGAGCAGTCTAATGACTTTGGACATGACAATCTGGACATTCATTATTCATAACATCTAGCCCCTAATTTTTCTTTCATTATTCTTCCCATTAAATGGTAGCAGATGTTTGGTATAATACTGCAAAACTACTTGTAGGTTTGAAGTTGAACCCCTGGTGCCCCGGTCAACATTTATCCCTCAATCAACGTAACTTAAATGATAAAGATTATTGTCACATTTATTTTTTCTGGTACTTTGTTGGACATGAATTAGCTGCTATATTCCCAGTGACTATAGTTCAAAATGTTTAATCCGTTATTAACCGCTTTAGGTTGCCTTGGAGTTTTGAAAGGAAAGTCTGTTTTTTGCTCAAGATTCCAGCATCTGCAGTTTTTTGTGTCTCCACTTCCCTCTTATCTGTCTGTTTTAAACTATGGATGATAAGGCAGAGATCATTGTGACTGCACTTGGGGGAAGTTGGTAGATCTCGCTCTTCTCCTTTCTCTCGGTAGGCGGCGCGACTCTCGTCAGCAGCGGCCTCTGCAGCCCGTCTGCATTTTTATTATTTTTTGTCTATGTTTTTATGTAGTTTTTGTTATTTTTTGTTGGGGTATGTGTGTGTGTGGGGGGGTGGGAAAAGGGGGTAACTTTTAATCTCTCCCTGCACGGGAGACCCGACCTTTTCTTTGTCGGGTCTCCGTTGTCGTTGGGGCTGCAACGAGGAGCGGCCTCCAACAGGAAGACCGGGGGCTCTGGTGCCGACTACCCACCTCACCGTCGCGGAGCTGGCCGAGTCCAGAGCGGGTGGAGCGGTGGTGGAGTGCTGCTGCGGCCCGACCTCCGGAGATTCGGAGGCTGCAACTGCGGGTCTGGCGGACGGCGGCACCGGGAGCCCGCGGGTCCCTGGAGGGAGACAGCTTTTCAGGGCTCCCGCAACGGCGACTTCTCCAGCCCGAGTTGCGGGGTCGAAGAGCTCCTGGAGCGGGGCCTTACAGCACCGCCCCGCGCGGCTTGGAATGGCTGCGGGACTCTGCGAGCGCACGCCGGGGGCTCTAACATCAAGAACCCGGTGTGCGACCTTGCATCACCCGGCGTGGCCTTAATGGCCGCGGGACAATCGCCATTGCCAGCCGGGGGCTTTGACTTTGACTCTGACTCTGACATCGTGGGGGGGAGAGTGCAGTGGAGAGATAAGTTTTTTTGACATTCCATCACAGCGATGTGAAAGATGTTTATGTAAATTATGTTGTGTCTTGAGTCTATTTGTTTGTAAAATATGGCTGCAGAAACGTCATTTCGTTTGGACCTGAAGGGGTCCAAATGACAAATAAATTGTATCTTGTATCTATCTCATCAGGCAAGAGGTATAGAAGTGTGAAAACGCACATGTCCAGATTCAGGGGGGTAGTTTCATCCCAGCTATTATCAGCTCCAACCAACATCCAGTGAGCAGTCCATAGATACATGATTAGGGAATAACGTTTAGTGCAAGGTAACGCCAGCAAAGTCCGTTCAAGGATAGTCCGAGGGTCATCAAAGAGATAGTGGTTCAGCACTGCTCTCTGGTTGTGGTCGGATGATTCAGTTGACTGATAACAGCTGTACCTGAATCTGGTTGTGAGCTTTTTCACGCTTTTATACCTTTTGCCTGATGGGAAAGGTGAGACGAGGGAATGGCCAGGGTGCGACTCGTCCTTGATTATGCTGCTAGCCTTGCCGAGGCAGCGTGAGGTTTAAATGGAGTCAATAGAAGGGAGGTTAGTCTGCATGATGGTCTGGGTTGCGTCCATAATCTGCTGTACTTTCTTGCGGTCTTGGGTGGAGTTGTTCCTAAACCAAGCTGTGATACATCCTGATAAAATGCTTTCCATGGTGCATCTAGAGAAGTCAGTGAGAGTTGCAGTGGAATTGCCAAACTTCCTCAGCCTTCCAAGAAAGTAGAGGCGTTGGTGTGCTTTCTTGGTCGTTGCTTCAATATCGGTGGTCCAGGAGAATTTATTGGTGATATTGACTTAGAGGAATTTGAAGTTTTCTCTACTTTTCTATTTCGGCACCGTCAATGCAAACTGGGCTATGTGTACCGCTTCACTTCCTGAAGTCGATCACTATCTCCTTTGTCTTGCTGACATTGAGAGAAAGATTGTTGTCACGAAACCAAGACACGAGGCTCTCGATCTCCTTCCTATACTCCGTCCCATCATTATTTAATATCTGTCCCACAATGGTAGTGTTGTCTGCAAATTTGAAAATTGAATTAGATTTGTACATGGCTGCAAAGTCGTGGGTGTACAAGGAGTAATTAAGGGGCTGGGAACGCATCCTTGTGGAGCACCCGTGTTGAGGATTATGGTGGAGGATGATTTGTCCCCTATCCTCACTGGTTGGGTTCTGTTGGTCAGGAAGGCGAGGATCTACCTCATTGGACACCCTCAGACTACCTTTGATTGGACTTTCCTGGACTTTATCTTGCACCAAACGTTATTAATGATGTTCCCTTTATCATGTACTTGTGCACTGTGGATGGCACCATTGTAATCATATATTGTCTCTCTGCTGACTGGTTAGCATGCAACAAAACATAGAAACATAGAAAATAGCTGCAGGAGTAGGCCATTCGGCCCTTCGAGCCTGCACCGCCATTCACTATGATCATGGCAATATGATCAAAGCTTTTCACTGTACCTTGGTACACGTGACATTAAAGTAAACTAAACTCAACTATTTGGACACAAGATAAAAACTGTACACAAGATTGGTGAAAATATGAGAAGCTCACATATGTATGTTGAGTTTTTTCGTGGCTTCGATGATCAACTTGTCAAAGTATTTATAGTTTTATTTATTTATTGATATGTGGGCATAATTGACTCTTGTCCATTCCTAAATATCTTCTTGAACAGAATAACGTACTAGCCCTTTTAAGTTTGGGTTTAGATATATTATTGTGATGTGTACTGAGGTACAATCAAATCATATACTACTCTCAATAAACATAATCAAGCCAAACTTGGATACAATAAGTAGAGCAGAAGGAAAGATACAGAGTGCAGAATGTCGTCCTCGGCATTATAGCACAACAGTCCCAGAGACAAAGTTCAATGGATAGAGGAGAATCTTAACTCATGGAAAGAGCTGGGGGGAAAAGTCTGATAACATTGGGGAAGTAGTTATTCCTGAGCCTGGAGCTTTCAAACATCTCTATCTTCAGCACGATGGGAATGGGTGGAAACCGAAATGACCAGGGTTGGAAAGATCTTTTATTATGTTGGCTGCTTTCCTGAGGCAGAATGAAGTGTCGATGCTGCTAATGGTGGGGAGTCTGGTCTGTGTCTGTGGGCTACACCCACAACTCTTTTGCAGCCTTTCATTGAGCATTCAAGAGTCTATCGCATTCTTGTTGGTCTGGAGTCGCATATTAATAATCCAATAGTTATAGGAATCAAAAGTGATGCTACTTTGCAAAGATAAATCTGATATGAAAAGCTGTTTCCTCCTCCTGAAAGATATTAGTGAACCAGATGGGTTTTTATGGCAAATCATTTCATTGTTACAATTGAATGCCATTGCATTGGCAAGTATATGCAACTTTATCTGGTAGCTTTAAATGAGTTTTGCAGTCTTCATATGCTGGCTCTTTCTTGGGAATGAATGTGTTTTCAGTTTGTACAATATTGCTTGAGCTCCATTGTGGAATCTTAAATTGGCCCAATAAAATACTGTTCCAAAATTCTATGATGCTCTTCGTTGACTATAGCTCTGCATTCAATACGGTCATCCCCACCAAGCTCACCACCAAACTCCACCAGCTAGGCCTCAGCTCGCCGATATGCAATTGGATCCTGAACTTTCTGACGGAGCGATTGCAGACAGTGAGACTGGGCCCACACCTGTCCTCCACTATCACCCTGAGCACCGGCACACCACAGGGCTGTGTACTAAGCCCCATGCTCTACTTCCTCTTCACTCATGACTGTGTTCCTGCATTCGACACCAACACCATCGTGAAGTTTGCAGACGACACAACACTGATTGGGCTGATCACCAACGGTGATGAAATAAAATACAGGGAGGAGGTGCAGAACCTGGTGGACTGGTGCACATGTAACAACTTGTCACTAAACACCTCCAAGACCAAGGAGCTGATTATTGACTTCAGGAGGTCCCATAATGGAGAATACGCCCCAATCTCCATTTACGGGGAAAGTGTGGAGAGAGTGTCCAACTTTAAGTTTCTGGGCACTCACATTTCAGAGGAACTCGCGTGGTCCACCAACACCGCTGCGCTGGTCAAGAAGGCACAGCAACGACTGTTCTTCCTGAGGACATTAAAAAAGACTGGTCTGCCCCAACAGCTGCTGACAACGTTCTACCGCTGCACCACAGACGTATGGCATCTCTGTGTGATATCTCAGCTGCACGGAGGCGGAGAGGAGAGCTCTTCAGCGAGTCGTCCACAGAGCGCAGAGGATCATTGGAACATAGCTACCAGCCTTGGAGGGATCTACCACACACGGTGCCTCAGGAAGGCCGTCAGCATCCATAAAGACTCATCACACCCCTGTAACGGACTGTTCGAACTACTTCCCTCCGGCAGACGTTACAAGGCCTTCTACGCCCGAACCTCCAGACTCAGAAACAGCTTTATTCCAAGAGCTATAGCAGCTCTGAACCGGCCCTGCTGAGTGCCCTCCACCCCCCCTGGACTGTCTCCCTGGGATGGTCACGACACACAGCTTATTTATTTATTTTACTTTTCTTTTTCATCGGTTGGAGCTGCATACTAAGGGACTGTGGTACACGGTGAAATCGACAGAAGGATGGAGGGTTGGGTGTTTGTGCATGCTATTTTCGTGATATTTATTTTAGTTGTTTATCTTTTAATATTTTATCTTGTATGTATCGTTAGCTTTTAGAAATGTTTGAATGGTGCACTGACTGGCTGACATTTTTTTAATTTCGTTGTACATGGTTCATGTTACAATGACAATAAAGAAACTATTCTATTCTATACTAAATCTCGTTGCACTGACGTGCAATGAAAATAAAATATATTATTATTATTATTATTATTATTATTATTAAATTGATGGGAAAACAAGTGAAGATGGTACAGCATCGAAGTCTTTGGAAAATGTGACAATTTGTTAGTTTTATGGTTCCTTTTTTATTAAATTTCAAGTTATTGACAACATTTAAAATGTTCATCCACCATGGTGGGATTTAAACTTCATTCTCTGGATTATTGGACCAGGCCTCTGTTCCATCTGTACAGTTTCATCAGTAAATTAACCACTGTCCCTTCATAATGCCTTGTGTTTGATGGTCCTTGTCCCCACAGAGGATTTCTTTTGGAATCTGTTATTTTCTTTTTACGAATTGTTGTCAATTTTTAATTTCCTGTCATTAAAGATAGCAAAATATTCCAAAATAATGTAATTTCTATCCCGATTTGGATTGTTATATTTGATTGTTTTGTTATCCTTTGAAGTTGAGTTTATATCTTAAATTTTGACTTTTTCAGTCACATGTAATTGTTCACCAATTGATAGAATTTTCATTGACAGTGTTCGATAACCAGTTAATGATTTGTCCAGATTACATAAATTAAATGATTCATATCCAAATGTAATCATAATGCAGTTTCTTCATTGTTAGGAGCTGCTTTAGCAGCTCCAGTTGCTGTGGACCTTTACTGGTATTAGATTATCGTTGTTACATGCACGGAGATAGTGAAAATTTTGTTTTGCATGCTATCCAGGTAAAAATATCCATACATGTGTACAATCAAAACCACCCATGAGTAGTGCAAAGCAAAATATATAGTTTAGTTTTAGTTTAGAGATACAGCCCCACCGGGCTGGAGTAGCAGCTACAGAGAAAGTGTAGATTTAAAAAAGTGAAAGATGGATAGGACAGGTTTAAAGGGATGTGGGCCAAACCCAGGCAAGTGGGCTGAGTGTAGAGGGACATTTTGGTTGGTGTGGGCAAGTTAGATGTATGACTCTGTGACTCTATGAAAGGGCCGCAACAAAGTGCAGAGATACTGGGCGGAAGCAAGCACTTCGGCCCGCCGAATCCGTGCCGACCAGCGATCCCCGTACACTAACACTATCCTACACAAGAGGAACAATTTACAATTTTTACTGAAGCCAGTTAACCGACAAGCCGGTATGTCTTTGGAGTGTGGGGGAAACTGGAGCACCCGGGGAAAACCCACGTGTTCACTGGGAGAATGGACTAAAACTCCGTATCGATTGCACCCGTAGTCAGGATTGAACTCGGGGTCTCTTATTATCTCTTAACTGCATATTTCATATGGAAGCACAAGAGAGCAGAGGAATCTTGAGCAATAAACAAACTGCCGGAGGAACTAAGTGGGTCAGGTAACACTGGCGGTTACTATGGACAGTTGACGTTTCAGCTTGGATTCCTTCTTGTCTCGACCTTGATTGTCGTCAGTCCATTTTCCGCCCCCTCAAAGATGCTGCCTGACCCTTTGTGTTCCAGTTTATTGTTACAGATTTTGCGTGTTGAACTAGTTCCTTGGCAAACTAAGTGCAAGCGTAGCTTAGCTTAGAAATGTAGTATGGGAACAGGCCCTTCGGCCCAATGAGTCCATGCCGACCATTGATCACCCGCACACTGGATCTCAGTTCTACACACTAGGGGACAATCTACGGAAACCAATTCACTTACAAACTTGTAAGTATTTGGAATATGGGTGGAAACCGGAGAAAACACACATGGTTACAGGGAGAACGTACAAACTCCATCCAGCCAGCACCCATGGTCAGGATTGAACCCGTGGTCATGGGGTCTCTGGCGCTGTGTGATAGCAGTTTTACCGCTGCCATTAGTCTAACTTAGCTTTTTCTCCGAACTTGCCATATCCATGGATGCAGGCGACTCTTCTTGTTTTTTGAAATCCTATTCTGTTAAGAATGAAAGTCCGTATCATTGTAGAAAGAAACATACATACTTCAGGATATGGTAACTATCTCTACTGAACTTCAGCTCATCACCATAGATCTCCACCACACTTGTCTCTAATTCTGTTAGACTATCCCAAAGACTTGCGGATTTGTAGGTTAATTGGCCTCAGTAAATTTGCCCAAGTGTGCAGGGAGTGGATGAGAAAGTAGGATAACATGGAACTAGTGTGAACAGATAACCAATTGTCAGCGTGGACTCGGTGGGCTGAAGGGCCTGTTTCCATGCTGTATCACTAAACTAAACTATTATTTTGTACTTTTATGGAACCTGCTCGTCAGAATTAACAGCCTCTACCACCACAGGATTTTTTATTTTGTGCTTGTGCGTGCATTGGTACGTTTCTCTGTTGGTGATTCAATATACACTGAGTAAATGAAGACCCCCTTCAAATGCATGTTGGTTAGGTTTTCTTGTTCTATAGACAAAGCACGAGGTATTTTGAATGTGTAAGTGCACTTGAAATTTCACAACTACATAGATATATCTTGCATCATTATGCACAAATTATTGGTATTAATAAAGATAATTATGTAATGCATTGTGGAAATCTTAAATATATGATTGTTATGTTACCCAGTCCTTATGATGTATGATTTTCCAACTACAATTCTGTATTGATGGAATTTAAGTACTGAAAATGTACACACTTCTTGTGTACACTCTGGTTGCATGGGATTGCTCACTTGGGCACAAGGGAGCATAATATTCTGGCATTACATCTCTTCAGTTTTGCTTGTTTTTGCCTTTTTTCGGAAATTGCCCCATGACAATGAAATTCTCTTTACAGCGTTTGGTTGCAGAGAGAGTAATGAAAAAGTCTGTGAGGATTATAAATTTGATATTTAGTTCATTAAGGGAGCCTTCGTTTATTCAGTGTTGTTAAAAGAATCGTAACACTTTACAATTGTATCTTTCACAAAATGGTTTCTTGAATACAAATCGAAGTTCAAAACATTGCTTTTTTATATCAGGAGGAATTAAAGTTCCTTAAAGTAAACAATAATAAAGTTCCTTAAAGTAAACAATAATCTCAAACAGTAACAAAACCTATGGATTACAGCATGGCTTTGTGATGGTTAAACAATCCCTCTGTACTTGCATTCCTTGGCTTCTTCCAAGTATGGAACATTTTGTGGCGGTGGAATATGTCTTGTAGATAATTTTTAAATGTAGGCATGAATTAGGATGCTTCATTTTCAAAGTGGTAGAATTTCGTTTAATGGTGGGTTAGAGGTATTGGTTAATGGTAGTAATAGGGCCAATCTTGTTTCACTGTCACCTTGGGAACACTTACTCAATGGCCATTCATTTTTATTATAGATGTATGCATTTTTGCCAAATACCATTTTACGACATCTAGGAATCTATCACTTCTCTATTAACCTGGGATCAAGATACTTGGATAGAATCTCACGTGGTTCAGAATAGTATTTCGACCTATTTTATAAACTATAATTCCTATTGTTACTTTTTTTAAAAATAATTGTGAACTTTGTTGGGAGGGGTAGGATTTGACTTTTTTGGACAATTGTCCAAATCTTCTGTTGTAGCGATTAGAGAATTTAAGCGGAGATTATAAAATGTGGGTGATTGGAAAAATATAGAAATGTTAAGTTTTATTTAACAGGTATGCTATAAAATAAATGCAGTGCTGGCAGGGTAAAGGTTTAAGAAACAACATTGGATAGATCATTGTCTCTATTTGTTGATGCTGTCCAATTTTGCTTAAATGCTAAGCAAAACATAAAGTGATATTGTAACTCAGCGGGTCAGGCAGCATCGCTGGTGGGAATGTAATGGCAATTTTTTCAGATCAGGATCCTTCTTCAGAATTAAAGGGGCTGCCCCACTTGAGCGACCTAATTGGCGAGTTTAGAAGAGTTTAGGAGAGTTTGAAAAAATGTCATGTTGATGACCTCCTTCGACTATGTAGAAGACCTCCTTCGACTTCCTTTGACTATGTTGAAGACCAGCTTTGACTAGCTACGACTAACTACAGGAAAATTGGACACCGAATAGTGGAGAGTGAAGATGACCTCCTTCGACCTCCCTTCAACTATGATGAAGACTATCTACGACGACCTTCGACTACCTTTGATTACCTTCGACTACCCTCGATTACTTATAACTAACATGCCGACCTACTACGACCTACTACGACCTACTATGACCTACTACGACTAAACCTACGAGTAAAAAAAAGTATTGATTTTTTTTTCCCATGGCAACCTTTTTTTACTCGCAGGCAGTTTTCAACATGTTGAAAAATACGCCGGGACCTAGCTGAGGCCTCGAGTACATGGGGACTACTCTCGAGCATGAAGGAGAATTACAAAGATCTCCTACGATCTCGTGTCGACCATGCTGCAGAGTATGTGTCGAGGGCAAACTCGCCAGAACTCGCGGACTAGGTCGCCCAAGTGGGACAGCCCCTTAATGGTTATCCACAAATAATTAATTTTCTCATTGTCAGCCAGGTAGTTTATGGAAAGCAGTGAACACATAGCAATAATCTTTAGCTGTACTTAAAATACACCATTTTCTTTATGGGAGCTTGTGCGGCAAATTCAGGTAATTGAGATTCTGAAACAGGTTTGTACCTTCTGAAGAAAGTCTCGGACCTGTATAAACAGTGAACAGGGGCTGAGTTTCTCATCCATCAATCACATTGAAAAAATTTTCATGGATTGAAAAATCATTATGTCAATTGGAATATCTATTTTTATGTAAAATAAAATATGTACAGAAGCTACACTAGAAAGGAAGCAAAGGTAGGGATTACAGGAAAGAAGTAAAAGAGGAAAATCTATTTTTTCTAAATTTCACTAATCATTAAAATGTGAAGGAATAAAATCTGCTGTTATACATGCAGTACTTTTGATCATATAATCTTTACATTTAATTATAGAATATGGGCTGAGAAGGGCAGTATGTGCTACCAAAACTTGGTAACATCTGCAGTCCTCCTGCAAATCTTTTACAGTGCTGTTGGATCGAAAATTTGTGACAACAAGGGGTGCAGCAGTAGAGTTGCTGCCTCACAGCGTCAGAGACTCGGGTTCGATCCTGACTACGGATGCTGTATGTGCGGAGTTTGTACATTCCCCCTGTGACTGCATAGGTTTTCTCTGGGTTCTCTGATTTCCTCCCACACTCCAAAGACGTACAGGTTTGTAGGATAATTGACTTCAGTAAAATTGTAAATTTTCCCCAGTGTGTGCAAGGTTAGTGTTAATGTGCGGGAATATTTGGTGTGCGGGGATTCTGCGCTGCATCTGTAATCTAAAAAAGGAACAATTATATTTTTACACGTCAGGATTATGAATGATCCAGAGAGGAATCGGCAGGTGGTACCATGGATGTAATGAGCAGGGGAAGAGATCAAGAGTCTAGAGTGCTAGATTGTCATATGCACCGACAATGGAACAATGAAATATTTATATATGAAATATATGTAAGCACAGTATAGTTAGATAATATATAATAAACAAAAAGTCAAGAAATTAATAATCCTAATACTTGTGCCAAAGAATCCCAAAGTCTTTGATGCAACCAGTTCATGGTCGAGGTTCGTGTTGTGTACTTTTCAAGAGCCTGATGGTTGTTAACTATGTTTATTATTGTCAGGTATACTGATTTTAAAGTATTGTTTTGTATGCTACCCAAATAGATTGGATATACCTTATAAATAAAATCAAGTCAAAATAAATACAAAAGATAGAGCAAAGGGGAAGATACAGAGACAGAATATAGTTCTCAGCCTTGTAGCATATTAGTTCCATAGACAAAGCCCAATTCCTCAAATAGTTAGCGGTGAGTCGAACTGTACCCTAGTTTATAGATTGACCATTCAGAAGCCTGATAACAGAGGGAAAGAAGGTATTCCTGAGTCTGGTGGTGCGCACTTTGGGGAAGAAGCTATTCTTGAAGTTCATGGTCACTGCTTTCGAACTTCAGAGGTAAAGTGGATCGAAAATACCGGCAAAGGGGATATATTCGGGTATCCAGAAAACAGTTAATAAGATACGCAAAAAGTTACTGTACCAGCTAAGAGCATTGGTGAAATCATACTGGCATGCAGGAGAATGCCAAGCTTGCAGAAATCAGTGTTGGATAAATAGGATATTTTCAGGTTGCTAAGATATAATTAGTGGAGTGTCACAGGAATCAATGCCACAGCCATAAATATTTGCCATCAGTGTACATGATTTATGTGAAGAAACCAAGTGTATTGTAGCTGGATGTGTTGAAGGTAACCAGATATACAGGAAAACAAGTTATGTGGGGAAATCCAGATTGGAAGACACACAGTAATTACAGATTAAGGGATCAATGGAGCTGAAGAGTCATAAATCTTCTACACTGCGGAGGTTTGGTCATTCAAGGCTAAACTAGATTTATCTTCAATTGAGAGGTCAAAAACGTTGTCAGTGAGGCAGGGAAATTAATCTGACGCCAATTAAACCATGAGAAGGGCAAATTGTAGGCTGGCCTTTAGAAGAACAGAATTTGGTAATAAGAATAGAGTTGCCTTGCTTCAATTATATTGGTCTGGTTGACACCTCGCCTGGTAAACTGAGTAAGTCGGGTCTCTCTGCCAAAGGAGGGTGGATAAGAAAACTGAAAATCTAGTGTCTGTACGACATTGGGGTGATGTTGGACTGACGTTTTCCATATTATAGGATGTTGCTCCTACTAATAATATGCATTTTAATTTCCGATGATACAGGGAACTGCAGATCCTGATTGACAAAAAAAGACACAAATGCTGGAGTAAATCAGCAGGTCAGCCAGTATCCCTGGAAAACGTGGATTGGTGACGTTTCGAGTCGGAACCCTTCTTCAAACTGGGTTCTGAAGCCAGTCTGATTAATTTTTTTTACAAGGACCAATGAATTGAAAAAAACTTATCAAGGTTCCAGACTACCGATGTTCACAACTCAGGCTGTAGGCTGAGAACCAGTCCATGGTTTCCATGGTGCACCCCACCCTGGACTCTTGGCTCACATTCGGTTCTAATGATTGAGCAAGACGCCAAACCATGAGGACTTTGGAACAATCAGATGCTAGATTATCAGAGGTTTACTTTAATTGCTATGTGGGTGTGCAGAATGCAGCAGATTGTCTCCTGAAATGACTGATTTGTAGTGTGCAGAGAGTTTGAGCAGACTGGTCTTAAGCCATACTCTTCGCTTGGGCAGCTTACAACCCAGCGGTATGAATATTGATTTCTCTAACTTTAAGTAACCCTTGTTTTCTCTCCGACCCTCTTCCACCCTAGTTCTCAGACTAGTTTCACTATCCTGCTGATTAATTTTACTGATTCTATGCCTCCTTGTCACCTTCCCCTCAGCTAACATTTAACCATTCTACATTTCCTTGTCATCTTCTTCTTTGATCTGTCCCCTTCCATATCTCTTTATCCTCTCTCCCCTGATTCTCACTGAAAAAAGGTCTTGACTCATTCTTTCTCTCCAGAGATGCTGCCTGAGCCGCTTCGTTACTCCAGTATTTTTGTGTCCATCTTTGGTCCTAAATTCTCTATGTTTCGTATTGTTGATTGGTATTGTTGGGACATAGAACAGAGTTTGACATAGTAGATAAGATAATGTATCTCCGTGCTGGCGTGCCGAGAATCAGTGGTTGTCACCACTGTCTCAAAATAGGGTAGAAACGAGTTGAAACTTCCTCAGAAAATTGTGTAGTTTTTCTAATTTTACACTCTAGCAGCCTGTGGAGGTTCGGCTGCTGATTGTATTCGAGAAAGGGATCAATGGAATTGTAGGTATTAAGGGTATCATACATAATTAGTGTAGGAAAAATGTGCTGAGTTAAAAGAACACCATAATTCTATTGAGTGGCAGAGCATGCAAGAGCGACTGACTGTATGGCCTATTCCTGAATTTTTGTTTTACGTACTTAAGATCAGGCCAGTCATTATCTTCTTCAATAGCAGAGCTGGCTTGATAGGTCAAATTAAAAAAAATACAAAGAATCGAGTGTATAAATAAACCAATTGTCCTCCCAGGTTTGCGGCGGTCAATTGTTAGCCTTATGGGCTCAGTGGGCCGAAGGCCCAATTACCATGCTCAGTGAATGTTCATGATGATGAATGGAAACTACTGAAAGGAAACCAAGTAAGTGTTCATAATGATGAATGGAGTGCCTCTCGAGTTGCTGCCTTGTCATGGATGGTATTGATGTTCTTGAACTTTTTTTAGCTGCATTTAGACTATAGACAATAGGTGCAGGAGTAGGCCATTCGGCCCTTCGAGCCAGCACCGCCATTCACTGTGACCATGGCTGATCATCCACAATCAGTACCCTGTTTATCTCGGCAATGTTGAAGTATTCCATTATTGTTTTTTGGCGTGGTCTGTGTATCAGCCATTAAATGACACACAAGACTGCAGATGCTGGGATGTGGAGCAAAAATCAAACTGCTGGAGGAACCCAGTGGGTCAGGCAGCAGTTGTGGAGCAAAGGTATTTTTGACATTTCTGGTCGAAATCTTGCATTGGGACTGAGATTGGAAAGGAGAGGTGGCTGTATAAAGAGGTGATTGAGAGGGGTTTGGGGGGAGTTGGCAAGTAATCAGTGAATCAAGGTGATTGATGTCAGATGAAACCAGGTGGGGAAAGGGTAGACATTGAGTAACAGGGGTTGAGGAGGGAGCGGGGCAGATTGTAAATAAGGGAGGGGAGGCTTTCTGAAGCTGCCCAGTCACATATGATTAGTCACTCTTCATGGCTTTGCTTTCCTTATTGACAGCCAAGAGTTGTTACCAAGAATAGATTTATTTTTCAGTCCATCACCTCTTTATTTTGATTTATGTTGTGTAAAAACATTTCACTCCTGAGCCATTTGAGAGCCTTACAGATTTTTAAAATGTGAAATGTTGGAAACTTTGCTGAAATTCAAGCATTTGTTAAGTAATATTCTTTATTTATGAAGATTCATCTTTATTAAATATTGTACATTGCATTGCGTTGAAGAATACATTTTCAAATCCTATGATCTTAATATACACCAAGAATACACAGAGGGAGAATGTACATCTTGGTTTTCAGTTTGTTAATTTGAAGAATTGGAAGCATGACCTGTAATGGTTGAAGTGAGATAGAAGGTGAAGTCGGTGATGATGAGATTAGTGCTGTTGGGGAAGGGCATAAATGGCATGGCAGGGGATAAGGGGAAGAACCCACTTGCTGGTCATACAGAAGAAGGATGGTATTCCGCTCCTGGTGGTACCTCATCTCCACGGGATGACTTGGCTTTATCATGCATCAATACTGCCGGAAATTGAATTTAATGCAGAGAAATGGGAGATGTTGTATTTTGTGAAGTCAAACATGGGCAGGACCTACACAGTGAACGGTAGGGCTCTGGGGAGTGTTGTGGAGCAGAAGGATCTCGGGGTGCAGGTGCATGCTTGGAAGGTGGAGTCGCAGGTAGGTAGGGTTTGTCACCTTGGCCTTAATCAGTCAGTATTGAGTATAAAAGTTGGGAGTTCATGTTGCAGTTCTATAAGACGTTGGTGAGGCCGCATTTAGAATATTGTGTTCTGTTCTGGGCATCGTGTATAGGAAAGATATTGTCAAGCTTGAAAGGGTTCAGAAAAGATTTACGAGGATGGTGCCGGGACTTGAGGGTGTGAGTTACCTGGAGAGGTTGAGTTGTTTGGGTCTCTATTCCATGGAGCGTAGGAGGATGAGGGGTTATCTTATAGAGGTGTATAAAATCATGAGAGAAATAGATCGGGTAGATGCATAGAGTATTTTACCCAAAGCAGGGGAATCGAGGCGCAGAGGACATAGGTTCAAAGTGAATGGGAAAAGATTTAATAGAAATCTGAGGGGTAGCTTTTTCACACAAAGGGCGGTGGGTGTATGGAACAAGCTGCCAGGGGAGGTAGTTGAGGCAGGGACTGTACCGCCATTTAAGAAACGATTGGACAGGTACATGGATAGGACAGGTTTGGAAGGATATGGGCCAAATGCAGGCAGGTGGGACTAGGGTCGCTGGGGCATGTTGACCATTGTGGGCAAGTTTGGCCAAAGGGCCTGTTACCACTATTTCAAGCTGTATCACTCGATGACTCTTTAACTCTTTCCACAGGAATACTGTGCTCTGCCAGTGTTGCAAAATCATCCTGTCTTGCTTCTGCTGAATTCTAAGCTTGCACAGAATACTGCATTCACTCCTGTTCCACCTTCCCATCAACTCAACTCGGAGCTGAAAACTCATAACTAACAATGTTAGTCTTAATCTTCCATCTTAGCCTCAACTTTAACCTGGTTAGCACGCAGCAAAAGCTTTTCACTGTACCTAGTACACGTGACAATGAACTAAACGGAGTGACCTTGTGTGGACTGTGGGTCCTGGGCCTAGCATAGGGCCCAGAGGCTGCGGCTTGGGCCTAGTGTAGATAATGCAGTGCAGGTTCACCAGCTTAATTCCAGGGATGGCGGCACTGACATATGATGATAGAATGGATTGACTGGTCTTGTATTCACTGGAATTTAGGACGAGAGGGGATCTATAGAAGCCTATATAATTCTTAAGGGATTGGACAGGCTGGATGCAGGAAAATAATTCCCGATGTTGAGGGAGTTCAAAACCAGGGGTCACAGCTTAAGAATAACGGGCAGGCCATTTAGAACTGAGATGAGGAAAAACGTTTTCACCCAGAGAGTTGTGAATCTGTGGAATTCTCTGCCACAGAAGGCAGTGGAGGCCAATTTACTGAATGTTCTCAAGAGAGAGTTAGATTTAGCTCTTAGGGCTAAAGGAATCAAGGTATGTGGGGTAAAAACAGGAACGGGATACTGATTTTAAATGATCATCCATGATCATGTTGAATGACGGTGCTAGCTCGAAGGGCCGAGTGGCGGTGCTGGCTCGAAGGGCCGAATGGCCTACTCCTGCACCCATTTTTCTATGTTTCTAAACTCAAACAAACTCAATTCCAGTCTATGATGCTGCTTCTTCAGCAGCTGAAGCAAAAACCCCCTCTAAAACCAGAAAAAAATACTGAAAACGCTCAGCAGGTCAGGCGTTATCTTTATTTTAGAGATACAGTGTGGAAACAGCCTTTTGGCCGACTGAGTCCGCTCCCACCAGCGATCACCCCATTCACTAACATTATCCAACACACGAGGGACAATTTCACAATTTTTCCAAAGCCAATTAGCCTACAAACCTGTACATCTTTAGAGTGTGGAAGGAAACTAGAGCACCCGGAGAAAGCCCACGTGGTCACAGGGAGAACGTACAAACTCTGTACTGACAGCAGCTATGGTCAGGTTCGAACCCGGCCGTCTGGCACTGTAAGGCAGCAACTCTACCGCTGCGCCGTTGTGCCATCCTCAATGGAGAGAGAAACGGGTTTATGTCACAGCATTAAAAGTCAATGTGAGAGGTACATGGTTAGGAAATATTTAGAGGAATGTGGGCAAACAGGACTAGCTTAAATGGGACATCTTGGTCGGCACGAATGAGTTGGGCTGAATGGCCTATTTCGTACTTTACAACTCTTTGACTCTAAACTAAACTGTGTTTGTGTCTCTCTCTCGCTAGGTGATGAATCTGAAGTTGGGATTCAAGGACAACATGGAGTACTGTACCAGACTGCAGATGTACAACAGTTTCTTCAGCAACAGGATGACGATCAAGGATGGGTATCTTGGGCATGGTCCCTTGTTCCTGCGCTGGTCAGTTCTTCTGAGGAGGGAGAGGAGAGCTACGAAGTAGATGAAGATGGCATTAAAATAAATCTGCTGCGATCATTGCCTCCCAAGGATCCTGTGGTTTCAGTGGGATTCTACTGCACCAAGGCATCAGTCACTTTTAAGGTTTGTGAGAACCAGGCAGTAGTCGACAATTATTTGATACGCATGTTCTCTGATACTTTAGTATGTTAAAATATTGATGGAATTTTTGATCATTTTTGGTTGGGTATTAAAATGTTAGTCAGTATGATGTGGTAGCATGTTGAATTATTTATGATTGGTTGGGTTACTCCAGCATTTTGTGTCCATCTTTGGTATAAACCAGCATCTGCATTTCCTTCCAAAAACAGAGTGTTTAAGAAGGAACTGCAGATGCTGGAAAATCGAAAGTACACAAAAAAGCTGGAGAAACCCAGCGGGTGCAGCAGCATCTATGGAGCGAAGGAAATAGGCAACGTTTCGGGCTAAGGGTTTCGGTCCGAAACGTTGCCTATTTCCTTCCCTCCATACATTTTAAACAGACTTTGTTTTCCAACTAAATTGACTTTGTTTGCTGTATGATCAACTATTTAATGTGTTCAGACATCTACTTTGTACTGTCTTGCTTCGAATTTGTTGACTGCTACAATGCTGTAAATCGTCAGCCTGTAATTTCGAGACCGCTCTCAGAAGTCTGCAAATGAGGACGATTGACAGAAGCAAACAGAGCTTATTAAGTCACCCAGGGTTCATGGTCAGTATTATAGGCAGACCTGCTTCTGACATTATGTTTTTAAAACTATTGCAAGAAATTGTGAAAACTAAAGTTCCAGGTAATCCCAATTTCCCCTTTACATTCCATTATGCTCGTTCTTGCATTGATTTTGTGCAAATTATGGTGTGAAACCACTGCGTTAGAGTGGAAACATGCAGTCAAAGTATATTCTTTTCGAGACACAAGAAACTCCAGCTGGATTCTTGAGTGAAAAACAAATCGGTGGGTCAGGCATTCTTCTTGAGATTTTTATTAAGTCACCATTATAATGCAAAGAAACAATGGCTTGAAATATCTTTCACACTCCCAGTATGACATAGTTTTTCAATAAGGTCAGTGTGTTATAATGAAGGAAATGTGGCATCCAAAACTGAACACAACAAATCTCCCCACAAGCAGAGTTAAATGATCAGGGTACTGCAGCTGTGTTGCAGTTAATGACTTGTAATCCTACTCGGTGTCAGTCTTGTAGCCTGGTATTTGAATATCTGCATTTTCAGCGTGGGCTAATCGATAGTTATTAAAAACAAAAAACCTATGTTATTTTGTCCGCCATTGTCAAAAAAACAGATTGAATAGGATCTGTGGAAGCAAAGGAATGACTGACCAGGGGATCAATCGTGCTGCCAGGGGATGTGGTGGAAGCAGATACAATAGGAACGTTTAAGAGGCATTTTGACATGAACAGACAGGGAATGGAGGGATGATTACTATTTGCAGGCAAATGGGATTAGTTTAAATTGGCAACATGATCAGCACAGACATCGTTGGCTGAAGTGTCTGTTCCTATGCTGTATTGTTCTAAATAAATTAAACCCTGTCATCTTCTTTCATCTGTTTATGGAAGACATAGCGTGCTGTGTTGGTTTAATACAAATTAAAAATTGTAGCAGCTGGAAAATTGAAATGAAAACAGAAATTGTTGGAAACACTCAGCCGATCAGGCAGCATTTCTTGAAACAACGGGACGCAGCTTTACAGTTGCTGCCAAGGACCTGGGTTCGATCCTATGGGTGCTGTCGGTACGGAGTTTGTATGTTCTCCCTGTGACCTGCGTTGGTTTTCTCTGGGTGTTCCAGTTTCCTCCCACACTCTAAAGACATGCAGGTTTGTAGGTTAATTGGCTTGGTTAAATTTTAAATTGTCTATGTCCCTCGTGTGTGTGGGATAGTGTTAGACTCTGTGGGCCAAAGAGCCTATTTCTGCGCTGTATCTCTAAACTAAACCAAATTGTTTTACCTTTTTGGGTGATGGACACAAAATGCTGGGTCAACTCAGCGGGTCAGGCAGCATCTCTGGAGAAAAGGAATAGGTGACTTTTCGAGTCAGGGGAGAGGGAAACTGGAAGTATGAAAAGGTACAGAACAAATCAAATCCAGCGCCAATGACCAAGAAAATGTGGAGCCCACAATGGTTCATTGTTGGCTGTGGAAGGGGTGATAACAAAGGAATAAGAACAGTGCTGCCTGACCTGCCAAGTGTTTCCAACATTTTCTGCCTTGAATTAATGAGAATTTTGAAATAATGAAACACACTAATCCTACACGGATCCCATAAGTGTGTGTTTGATGGTTTATGCTGGTTCGGTAGGCTGAAGGGCTTGATGTGTCTGTGACTCAGTAATATTTTATTGAACAATCTTTTATCATGTGTGGGTAAACAGCTGCAGCTTTTATCATGTTATTCCTGTAAAAATTAGGCCGTAAGACATGGAGCAAAATTAGACCATTCAGCCCATCGAGTGTGCTCCATGATTCAGCTGTGGCTCATGTATTTTCCCCCCTGAATTCCATTCTTCTATCGTCTCCCCGTAACCTTTGACGCCCTTCCTAATCAAGAATCTCCACTTTAAAAATACCCACAGGTCCCCACAGCCACCTGTGGCAATTAATTCCGCAGATTCACCACACTGGCTAAGTAGTTGAGCATCACCATGTGAATTGTTCAATTTGCCAAAATGCCTGTTCTGGAGAAGCAGATCTTGAACAGTAGCTTCAGTAGTAGCTGTTTAAAATAAAACCCTGAAAACTACAATTGGGAAAGGATTGAGATTTTAACCTAATTTAGCAAAATTGAAATATAATATTTTATTGTGAACTAATTTCAGGACCTCTCAATACATTTTTATATTTATCTTGGCATTTTGTTCAATTTTTATTTAATATGTTAAAAGTTTCCAGCTGTAATGACATAATATTCACAATGCATGATTACCAATCCTCAACTAAACTAATAATCATGCCAATTTTCAGAAGTATTACTTAACAATTGTTCTAATTGCCCAGTAAAAAATGTTGAAATTAATTTACACTTAACTTTGGAACAGAAATAGTCTCACGTTGCTGCCTTATTGTTCTATACTGTTGAGATCTCTCCAGTATAACAAGATGCCAAATTAATCCTACTGTTGATTTAATAATGCTTAAAATTGTTCTTCTAGATTGAGTTCCTCTAATCAATTAATTGCTTTCCGCTGAAATAATTGCTGACAGATGAAGCTAGTTATGTTATGCATAACTCTTTACCTTATGGCATATTAACATAGCTATGCAAAGCCAACATGTGTAACATGAGTTACACAACATGGGCAATGGAAATGGATTTGTAATGAGAGCTGTGGGTATTTCCATACTGTAGGAATGAATATTGCTTCCAATCATGACAGTATAATTGAGATAATTGTCAAGGGTGAGTTAACCATTGGTAATTGTTTGGAATCTGAATTCAATTTGACAATTTCTAAAATTTCTTGCTGATTGATTATGAAATTCTGTAGCTAGATGCCATTGGTTCAGATTTAACTTTTGAAATACAGAAAAAATATCCATGTTAGCATCTTTCCCTCAAACCTTTTTACAGTTGATTTGCAAGACTGCAAGTTTTTTTAAATTTTCACATCCAGTTGCATAATTATTCAGTCAAATAAAGATATGGACTTGACAGTGATGAAGGTATTTGACCAGCAGATGTAAAGAAATTGTTAACATGAGAAGTTTAACATTAACCTTATGTTCAAAATACATGTCATTATCTAGATGTGATTAAATCATAGTCAACAGTGAGACTTGTATCCTGATGTGGATAATAATTTGCAGCTGTTTTTCTGCACCTGTTTCCTGTGTAATAACAGAATTTGGTTGAAATGTAAAGACTAATTTGTCTGCAGCAATTTTGTGTATTGAGATGACAGGTTATGGCTATTTATTGCTAATATGCAATGTATTTGAAATGAAGTATTGTCATTTCATTACAGTTGACGGAAATGCAAACAGAGAGCAGCTACTATAGCCCTCAGAAAGTTAAATCAAAAGAAGTGATTTGCTGGGAGCAAGAAGGAACTACTGTCGAGGTATTTGCCCAAAATAATATCAAAGCTTCCTGTGATAACACTTTGTCAGTGGTTTACTAATTTTGCATTTTCATTGTGCATGTATTCAAAACATCTTTGCATGCGTTTTCTAAAATGCATATGTGAGAAAAACAAAATAACTTTAATTGATATTTTGTGGAAGGACTTCCATTTTATGAACTGACAAATATGCAGAAATCCCTTTGTAAAAGTAAGCAAGTGCCAAATAAAATCTATTGTTTCCATTAAAAGTATGTGTACTGTTCTCAGTTGGCAGTAATATCTGCATGAAATAGCCAAGACTGAAGTAATTATTATCCTTTCTAACAGCAGATTTCCATTATATGTTGAGATAAGGAGGCTGAAGCCTGGCCTTAAAATTAAATCTACATTTATATTGATCATATTTATGCAAAAGTTCAAAGTCATAGTTTGGATGAGTCTATGTATTATTTTCATGACTTACAGTATAGGAATAACATTTTGACAAATGATTTTATTAAAAATTCATGTTCTTAATTTAATAATTGATTTATTTAAGTGTTGGCTAATAGCCAAAAAAATTGTGAACATCAGTGCAACTTAGTGAATGTCTGATGAGCCGACTCTCTTAATCTAAATTGCTTGTAAATATTTCAGTAAAAATACAAAGAAAAAGGTCGATTGTGTGGTCTGAAGAATGTACTATTTAGGTTGTATCTAAACTTTTCCGAAGGTGCCAGAAGTATCCAACTTTTTCCATGATCTGCGCTGGTTTGTCACGCCATGTCAAGAGAGTTTTATTGTCATGTGTCCCAGATAGGACAATGAAATTCCTGCTTGCTGCAGCACAACAGAATATGTAAACATAATACAGAACAGGAGATGAAAGTTCAGTGTGTCCAAATACCATAATCCATATATATACACAATAATGGACAGTGACACCTGGAGACCGCTTTTCGGGGCTTCCGCAACGACGACTTCACCCGCCCGAGTCGCGGGGTCGAGGAGTGCCTGGAGCGGGACCTTACATCATCGCCCGGCGCGGCTTCAACGGCTGCGGGACTTTGCTAGAGCCCGCCGGGGGCTCCAACAACAAGACCCGGAGCGCGGCCTTGCATCACCCGGCGCGGCGTTAATGGCCGCGGGACAATTGCCATCGCCCACCGGGGACTTTGACTCTGACATCGGGAGGGGAATGGGGAGTGCAGCGGAGAGATACGTTTTTTTGCCTTCCATCACAGCGAGGAGGAGATGCGCTGTGATGGATGTCTGTGTAAATTGTGTTGTGTCTTGGGTCTTTTTTTCTTGTGTGTATGACTGCAGAAACAACATTTCATTTGAGCCTCTATGAGGTTCAAGAGACAAATAAATTGTATTGTGTATTGTAAATAAACAGATAAAGTGCAATAGTAATAATAGACTGTTATTGTTCAGAGCTTGTTTGATGTTGTGTTTAATAGCCTGATGGCTGTGGGGAAGAATCTGTTCCTGAACCTGGATGTTCCAGATTTCAAGCTCCTGTACCTTCTTCCCGATGGCAACGGAGAGATGAGTGTGTGGCCAGGATGGTGTGGGTCTTTGATGATGTTGGCAACCTTTTTGAGGCAGCGACTGCAATGGATCCCTTCGATGGTGGGGAGGTCAGAGCCGGTGATGGACTGGGTAGTGGTCACAACATTCTGCATTTTTTTTCCGCTCCTGGACGTTCAAATTGTCGAACCAAGCCACGATGCAGCCAGTCAGTATGCTCTCTACTGTGCACCTGTAGAAGTTCGAGAGAGTCCTCCTTGATATACCGACTCTCCGTAATCTTCTCAGGAAATAGAGGAACTGATGTGCCTTCTTTATAATTGCATCAGTGTGCTGGGACTGGGAAAGATCTTCGGAAATATGCACACCCAGGAATTTGAAGTTTTTGACCATTTCTACCATTGTGATATAAATGGGATTGTGGGTCCCTATCCTACCCTTTCCATAGTCCATAATCAGTTCCTTGGTTTTGCTGGTGTTGAGAGCCAGGTTGTTGTGTTGGCACCATCTGTTCAATCGGTCGATCTCACTTCTGTACTCTGACTCATCACCATCAGTGATTTGGCCAACCACAGCAGTGTCATCGGCGAACTTGATGATGGAGTTCGCACTATGTCCGGCTACACAGTCATGAGTATAGAGTGAGTTCAGCAGGGGACTGAGCACGCAGCCTTGAGGTGCTCCCGTGCTGATTGTTATCGAAGTTGACACGTTTCCACCAATACGGACAGACTGTGGTCTGTGGATGAGGAAGTTGAGGATCTAATTCAAAAGAAGTCGAGGTCAAGATGGTTTTATCATATATTTACTTGTGGCTATTTGATGAGGTACTTACTATCTGCTCATTATATTATAGTCTTCCCAGGGACTCTTTTGACGAAAGAGAAATGCTAGTTAAATGGGAGCAGTTAAGTACTGAGCCGCTAATGGATATAATTTTCAAAGGTTTCAAAGGTATTTTATTGTCACATGTACCAATTAAGGTATAGTGATATGCGAATTACCATACAGCCATATGGAAAAAAAAAAGCAACAAGACACACAACTACATAACATCCACCACAGTGGATTCCCCACATTCCTCACTGTGATGGAAAGCAAAAAAGTCCAATCATCTTCCTCTTTAATCTCCCGCGGTTGGGGCAGTCAAATCATCCGTCGGGGCGATTGAAGTTCCCGCAGCCGGCTGTCGACGTTCCTGCGTCGGGTGATCGAAACTCCCACGTCGGGGCGGTCGAAACGCCCGCGTCGGGACAGTCGAAACTCCTGTGGCTTGGAGTTCCCGAAATCGGTCTCTGACCAGAGACCACGGACTCCATGATGCTAAGTCTGCAAGCACCCATGGTTGGAGCTCTGAGATCTATCCGTGGCAAAGGGATCACGAGCTCCGCTATGTTAAAGTCCCATAGGCACCCGCGGAGGAGCTCTCAAAATTGGTCTCCATCAAAGGCCGTCAACTCTTCGATGTTAGGCCACAGTGCGGGCGGAGATACGATAAGGAAACAAATTGCATCTCCATCGAGATCAGCATTTTGGTTTTAATTCATTTCCAATATCCTGATCCCAAGGAAAAAGATTTAGAAAAGGTTTGGTAGAATCTATCGGGGAACAAGTTTGATGATCTGTGTGGAAAGGAACTGTAGTTGCTGGTTTATACTGAAGATAGACACAAAATACTGGAGTAATTTAGATGGTCAGGCAGTATCTCTGGAGAAAAAGAAGAGGTGACGTTTCGGGTTGGAACCCTTCCGTCTGAAGAAGGGTTGCAACCCAAAACGTCACCTATTCTTTTTTTCCAGAGATGCTGCCTGACCCACTGAGTTACTCCAAGATTTTGTGTCTAAGCTTGAGGATCTGCAGGGCAAATAAATGTCTTATTTTCTTCAGGACAGCACTGTGATTTGTGTCTATGAATTTATTATTGAGTTGAGAAATTATCGTTTTGAGTATGGTAACTAATTCTTATTGAGATATTACTTTTAACTTGCGCATTTATGTTGAATACTTTGGGTGTACTATATTCATTCAACTATATTATACTGTATATTTAATTAAAAAATAGGGTATTATTTTTCACTAATTCACTTGCTGGGATGTTTTAGAAAATTAAAATAGCATTTTTTTTCTTTTTCACACATAGCATTTATTATTTTAATCTGAATAATGAATCCTTTTATTTGACAAGGTGCTGCTGATGGGAGAACCTTTCTTTGATTGCCAAATGGGTTTCGTGGGCTGCAAGGCTTTTTGCCTCAAGGGAATAATGGGTGTGAAGGATTTTGAGGAAACCGCGAACAGATCTGAAACCGTAAGTAATTGAATCAATCTTTATTGTTTGGTTGGTATTATAATGCATCTTTATAAGATTTTTGGAGGAAAATATTATTAACAAAGGGTTGTTGGTGTTAGGAAGGGAATTGCAAAATTTAGGGCTTGGGTGGATAGCGAACGTTGAATTTGGACGATTATGAGTTTGTGGGGAGTGGCAAAGCTCAAAGCAGTCACTTGAATTGGGAAGGGTGAAGAAATGAAGAAATAAGTGAACTGATTGTTTGGAGAGCATTAGAGTCCCCAGCTTCTTAGCCTATTAGAAGTCTGATTGAACCCAACATAGAATTGGAAAAAAGGTAGTTATGGACTTGACTACACCGTGGATGTTTTGATTGTAATCATGTATAGTCTTTTTGCGGACTGGATAGCATTTTCACTGTACCCTGGTACAAGTGGCAATAATAAACTAAGCCAAACTAGATATCAAAAGCATAGCTCTGTGTCAGATTGCATGCTGGAGTTTTGAATGGTCGGCTTTATTTTCCAGAGAAGGATAGAAGGGCTGAGCACGAAACAGAGCTTGATGTGGAAATGGCCTTGGCTTTGGAATAGCCACATTTTAACCACAGCAAAGGCTGGATGTTGGCAAACTGTCCAACAACTGGGGAACAGAGAGAGATGCAGAACCAGAGCTGGCTATCAGTGGATGAAATTTAATACAATATATTCAAAATATGTCACTGAGGCTCAGGCCTTTGGGAGAGAGAATTGCACCATGGGAACGATGAGAAAGCTTTGACATCGATTGGATAGGTAACAGTGGATTCCAGAAAAGTCACTGCCTTAGCTCGAAAATAGTTGTGAGACTTTGAAAAGTATAATAAGGTTGACTAACTGAGCAGCTGCCAAGAAATTTTAGGAGAAAGACTGAGCTTTTTCATTGCCCAGTTAAATTTTCATTTAAAAGCTGCATGAGTACTTTTGTAAGATTGTCGGCACCAGATATGTGGAGAGTGTGTACTTTGTGTATTGTATGCAAAAACAAAGAATTTCACTGTGCCCAGGTACATGTGACAATATAGTATAATTGAATCATTGAATTAAGGGACTTCTCTGGAGAGAATCAAACACACGTGGGGAAGATGGATACAAGTTTAGAAGACTAATTGAAAGTGTGGATAAAAGGGGACCAGATTTGTGGGTTATTAGATGGAGAGAGGATTGAGGTATTAATTATTTTGCTGGTGATTATAGTTTTGAAAGATTCACAGGCAGCATTATAAAGTGTGAACACTGTCTGCTTATGTGGTGGTAAGGAAGGGAAGTTGAGATAATCAACAATACCGTGGAAATAAAGTGAGAGAGCTGAAGATATACCTCATTTTCTGAGCAAAAACTCACACCGCTGGAGGAACTCAGCGGGTCAAGCAGTATCTGTGGAGGGAATGGGCAGAAGACGTTTTAGGTCGGGATCCTTTTTCTGACTCCAGTCTGAAACGCCTGCCCATTCCCTCGCCAGGCGCTGCCTGATCCGCTGAGTTACTTCAGCACTTTGTGTTGTGCTCCAGACTCCAGCATCTGCAGATCCTTGTGTCTCCATTGTACCTCATAGATTGTGTTAGCATGCAGAGGGTTTGAGAGGAGATGAGATAGAGAGTTTGGGTCAAGTCAAAAGAAGGACTTTGACAAAGCAAAAACAAAATTCTGGAATAACTCACCGTGTCAAGGAGTGCAGGAACAGAAACAGCATGAAACTTTCAGGTCAACTTTTCATCACAACTGGAAAATTTAAAAAACAAGTGTCTTTTCGGTCGGAGAGAGTTAGTTAGTTAGGTTAGTTTATTGTCACGTATACTGAGGTACAGTAAAAGCTTTTTCTTACAAGCTATCCAGTCAAACAAAATGAATACAATCAAGCCATCCACAGTGTATAGATGCCGTGTACAGATGTGTAGAAGGGAACTGCAGATGTTGGTTTATACCAAAGATAGACACAAAGTGCTGGAGCAACTCAGCGGGTCAGGCAGCATCTCTGGAGAAAAAGGCAAGTGTACAAATAAAGGGTACATCATGTAATGCAAGATAAAGTCCAATTAAAGATAGTTCAAAGGTCTCCAATGAAGAAGATGAGAGGTCAGGACCGCTCTCAAGCTGGGGGCGAGGTAGAGGGAATTGAGGGATAGAAACATAGAAAATAGGTGCAGGAGGAGGCCATTCGGCCCTTCATGGCTGATCGTCCCCAATCAATTACCCGTGCCTGCCTTCTCCCCATATCCCTTGACTCCACAAGCCCCTAGAGCTCTATCTAACTCTCTCTTAAATCCATCCAGTGACTTGGCCTCCACTGCCCTCTGTGGCAGGGAATTCCATAAATTCACAACTCTCTGGGTGAAAACGTTTTTTCTCACCTCAGTCCTAAATGGCCTCCCCTTTATTCTAAGACTGTGGCCCCTGGTTCTGGACTCGCCCAACATTGGGAACATTTTTCCTGAATCTAGCTTGTCCAGTCCTTTTATAATTTTATATGTTTCTACAAGATCCCCCTCATCCTTCTAAACTCCAGTGAATACAAGCCTAGTCTTTTCAATCTTTCCTCATATGACAGTCCCGCCATCCCAGGGATCAATCTTGTGAACCTACGCTGCACTGCCTCAATCACAAGGATGTCCTTCCTCAAATTAGGAGACCAAAACGGTACACAATACTCCAGATGTGACTCACCAGAGCCCTATTAGCTTTCTTGACTGCCTGCTGTACCTGCACGCCAATTTTCAGTGACCGGTGTACAAGGACGCCCAGGCCTCGCTGCACCTCCCCCTTACCTAACCTAACCCCATTGAGATAATAATCTGCCTCCTTTTTTTTGCCGCCGAAGAGGATAACCTCACATTTATCTATATTATACTGCATCTGCCACGCATCTGCCCACTCACTCAAAATGTCCAGGTCACTCTGCAACCTCCTAACATCCTCTTCACAGCTCACACTGTCACCCAGCTTTGTGTCATCCGCCGTGCAGACAAAAAGTTACCAAGGTAATAATTTATATTCAATGAAGGGATGTAGGTTTCATGAGTCGAGCCAACATTTAATGGCCATCCTTAATTGTCCATTTTAAAGTAAAAACAAATTTATAAAACTATAGATTGAATAGGATAAGTAGAAACATAATGAAATAGAAGGGTACATGAGTCTGGTCAGCTTGGGTTGGGGGAGGATGCAACCGTGGCTGAATGGGTAGCCCTGACCTTAAACAGATGCTCTCCTGATTCATAACCTGGAGCTGCTGCCTCACAGCCATAGAGACCTGGGTTCGATCCTGATCTCTGATGCTGTTTGTGTGGAGTTTGTGGGACCTTGTGGGATTCCTACGAATGCTCTAGTTTCCTCCCATTTCCCAAATATGTGGTGGTTGTAGGTTAGTTGACCACTGTAGATTGGCTCATGTGTACACATTGGGGTAGAATCCGGAGGTTGTTGGTCATCATATGGGAAGATTACATTGAAGGGAAAATTATTGGGGGAATTATATGGATGTCAGAGTTGTATTGATTTGATAGACCAAATGGCCTCCTTCGTTATCACAAGGAAATAAATGTGTTACTGTTAATCATGAGCAACAAAACATTGTGTTGTCGAGAATCCAGTTTATAGCTGCTTTGGTACGGAAACATATGTCTTCATCTTCACAGATGCCTTGGAGTCATTGTGGCCAACTTTGTTAGTCAATATTAAAATTGAAAATGCAGGAAATGCTCAGCAGGTCAGGCAGCTTCTGTAACTGGAGAAACCATGCTGATTGATTACAGGAGTTTCTGTTTTAATTTCATATTTCCAGCACCCGCAGTAGTCCCCTTCTACCAGTTATAGCTGGCGTTGTGTAAATAATTCAGTGCAGAGCAGGACAAAATATTCGGGCAGTTTTTGGAAGAAGATACCTTGGGGAATCTGTTTGCTATTCACTTATATGTCTCCTGCAGGAAATTGAAGGTTTGGCTCTCGATTTAACAAGGTATAACTGGATATTAAATAACAGCATGCAATTTAGTTTTATTCGTAGATCCATGGACGTTCAAAAGAACTTGTCCTTTTTAAAGTTCCGTCAAATTAATTAGGTGCTTAGGCATTTTGCGTTTTCTCATGGCAATATAACATCAACCATGATGGTCAATAAACAGTACCACCACTTATAAATACTCCCCCACTACTGCCTTCTTCCCCCCCACACTCACCAGTGTTTCATTTAAGCATGTAGCCTACAGCAGTGTAACTTAATAGGTTAATTTCATTGCAATAAAAACTCTCACTTAAAAAGTTCAGGGGATTACAAGTTAATTTTTAAAGAAAAAAACATAAATTAAATCTATTGATTTTGAACTATTTGTAATCAGTTTTGACTTTATTACCTATTTAGTTTCATTTAGTTTATTAGTGTCACGTATACCGAGTTACAGTGAAAAGGTTTTTTGTTGCATGCTATCAAGTCAGCGAAGACACTTTTCATGATTACAATCGGGCCGCCCACAGTGTAGAAAAATAAAGATTTAAAAGAGGAGCGATTGTAATGAATGATTGGCGATTCTCTTCTGGGACCAGCATGCAAAGAGTCACTTGGCTTCAGTGCCATCTTGCCATGGAGAATATGAAGTCTAATAAAGTCTGATTAAAGATAGTTAAAAGGTCTCCAATTAGGTAGATGTGAGGTCAGGACTGCATTCTAGCTGATGCGAGGACTGTTCAGTTAGGAAGAAACTGTTCCTGGATTTGGAGGTTTGCCAAAAAATGTGGTTTCAGACCACAGCAGTTGGTAACTTGGCAGGATGTCCTTTCTATTCAATTCCCAATACTTTATCCTTTCCCACAATTTATTTTCCTCTGAAAATTGTATTGTTGGTTATCCTACCAGGTACAGTAAAAACAAAAAGCAATCCTCTTTCTGAGGGGATTTGAATTATAAAACAGTGGAGGTTCAATTACTGGGATATTCTCCAGGCTTCCTTTTAATGGGAAGGACTATGAGGAGCAAATTTATAGACAAACTGTACAGATGGGGTAGCAATAATGGGGAACATCATTTATCAAAATCAAGACCAGAATAGCAATTATGTAATGGGCAAAGAGGGATAGGAGTTTCTGAAGTTTGTTCCAGAGAACTTTCTTTAATGTTATGTTTCCGACTCAACAACGAAGGCAGCATTGCTGGACTTGGTTCTGGGAAATGAGCCAGATCAAGCGGGACAAGTGTCAGTGGGGGTCCATGCAGGAAATTGATCGTATGATTGAGTTAAAATAGCAATGGAAATGGATATAGATCATGAAGGTGAAAATAGTAAATTTGAGAGGGATCATTCAAGGAATGAGAACTGCTCTGGTAAATTGGAAATCAAGTCCAGGAAGCAAATATGTACTTAAATTATAGGAGGCTGGTCAAGTAGGAAATTTTCAGCTGCAGCCTAGGTATGTTCCCAACAAGGAGAAAGATTGGAAAATTGAAGTCACAGCTCCATGGAAGAGAGGAAGGTAGAGCAGGAAAAGCCGGCAGATGCTTGGATGTTGGCAGGAGTGAAAATCAGGCTCATTAAAGAAAATTAAAATGGAAGGCAAAGAGAGGTCATGATAAAAGATTGGCAGAAAGGAAAAGGAAAGCCATAAGTACCCTGTGGATGTGTATAGAGGCAAGATCAACATTTACTCATGGAGATAAAGTACTTTGCATCAGACCTCACCCAGTGAAAATCAACAATTGAAGAGGTAATTGGGAATTAAAAATTGAGAAAGGGAAGATGCTGGAAAGGTAGGAGAATGGATTTGAGAGGGAAAGATAGATCAGCCATGATTGAACGGTGAAGTAGACTTGATGGCTGAATGACCTAATTCTGCTCCGAGAATGAATATGAAACAGAGCATCAATTAGCTAATAACTTGAAATAAAACAGAAAATGCTGTAAATATTGAACTGAATTGACAAACACGGCATGGCCCACCAAGTCCATCAGTCACCCATTCACTTTTTGCTGGTGCACCCCTTTGCCTCCTAACCCGGAGGCTCAGCATGTCCTGTAAAATCAGATTTCTCTGAACCTTTGCCAGGTGTAGTAACTCAGCGTACAATCATTTAGGTAATTTGCCAGAATGTCGCTATAGAATCCATCCTTCTGCTGGACATATGGAGACCACGTGGGGTGCAATAATGGGCGCAACACTACCTGACGGTGTTATTTCTGTTATTCCTGGACTTCAGCACTTGGCAATGAAAGTTCTGCAAACTTTCACCCCAATAGTGTTCAGTTTTGGTCCTCATTAAGATTCTCATTAAGCTGTAAAGAGTGCAGAGTAAATTTGGACTTCAGACTTTAGGGTTTCCAATACTAGTTTAGTTTAGAGATACATTGTGGAAGCAGGCCCTAAGATCCACCAAGTCCACGCCGACCAACGATCACTCGTACACGAATTCTGTCTTACCCACGGCACGGTGGCGCAGAGGTAGAATTGCTGCCTTATTGCGCCAGAGACTCGAGGTTGATCCAGATTACAGGTGCTGTCTGTATGGAATTTGGCTGTTCTCTCCGTGACCTGCGTGGACATACGGGTTTGTATGGTAATTGGCTTGGTATAATTGTAAATTGTCCCTAGTGTGTAGGTTAGTGTGCAGGGATCGCTGGGCGTGGACTCGGTGGGCGGAAGGGCCTATTTCCACGCCATATCTCTAAACTAAACTGAACACATGGGGCAATTTACAGAAGCTAATTAACCTACACACTTGCATGTCTTTGGAGCACCCGGAGAAAACCCACGCAGTCACAGGGAGAACGTACAAACTTCGTACAGACAGCACCCGTAGTCAGGATCGAACCCGTGTATTTGGTGCTATAAGGCAACAATACTGCTGTGCCACTGTGCCGCCCTGCATTTACGAGGATGTTATCAGGACTCGAGGGTCTAAGCTACAGGAAAAGGTTGGGCAGGCTACGACTTTATTCCTTGGGGCGTAGGAGACTGAGAGGTGATCTTATGGAGGTGTATAAAATGATGAGGGGATTAAATAGGATGAAGGTGTAGCCTTTTACCCATGTTAGGTGAGTCAAGAAATAGAAGATATAGTTTAAGATGAGAGGGGCAAGATTCAATAATATCCGAGAGACAACGTTTTGACTCGGAGTGTGGTGGGTATATTGAATGAGCTGCCAGAGAAGGTAGTTATGGCAGGTGCAATAACAATCTTTAAAAAACTCTTGAACTGGTACATGGATAGGAAACGTTGAGAGGAATGTGGGCAAATGGGACCAACTTAGACGGGACATCTTAGTTGGCATTGATGAGTTGGGCCGAAGGGCCTGTATCTGTGCTGTATCACTATGACCAATAGCTCCTGAAGCAATCCTAAATTTGCAGTTAATTCACTGTAAATTGTGGCCAGGTTCACTTGTGGTTATCAGAGATGAGGTTCCAATGTTTTTGTTTTGGTGAATTATTTTAATTATGCATGTGTAGCATTGACAACTTCATTTAAGTACATCATGGACATTGAAAAATGTTTTTGTTGGGGTCAATTAACCTTAAAAAGAGGACGTTCATGATGTGGCCTTTTGTCAATGAGGAAATACTGAAGTACTGAAAATAAAAACTTATTTAATTAAATAATTCAAATGAACGCAAGATTACTTACAGGTTTATCAGATTTATGCAACGAAATGATTTATGATTGCAGTTTTAAATCTAACAATTTTATTTTGAAAAGGAAACCTGTTTCTTCAGTTGCGGTGAAAGTCTGAACAGCAAAGGATTAACATACCTCACCAATTCCCTGTTCGATTACCGAAGTCCAGAAAATAATGGTGTCAGAGCCGAGTTTATTTTGGATGCTGCCCAACACAAGGTCAGATCATTTTAATAACTAATTATTACATTGGGAGAATTTATTTTCCCAAGATTCCATCTTAAAATGATTGCATGTAAAATTCAGTATGTTTTGTATAGTTTTTAAAACAAAGCTTCAGAGGGAAAATGTAAAAATTCTTCCTGGCATGAATCTATCATAGAAATATAAAAGAAACTATTGGAATAACTTAGTTATTAAAATTTAACTTAATTTAATAATAATAATGGATGGGATTTACTACCATGATCTGATAATTAGAGTCCAACAGTAAATTTAAAGTAATTATATATTAATTGTGTTTTAATTAAATTTATTAGGTATACATTATACTTTCTAATTGTTCAGATGTGTTCTTTGAGTCTTACAGTGCAGAAACAGACCCTTTGGCCCAACTTGCCCATGCTGACCATGAAGCCTCATTTATACGAGGCCACCTATATGTTTGGCCCATATCCTCCTTTTTCTTTTCTCTATCTTTTCTAAGCTTTTTCTATCCGTGTACCCATCCTAATGTCCCCCAGGTATAAAGCAAATAGAAGGACGCCATGTACAGGTTAAAAAGCAAATGCTGTTGGGCTACTTTACACTTGTTATGTGCATGAGGGTAACCAAAAATATCTTCATTCCCAAACCAAACCATGTTGATAGAAAAATCCATTGTGTGCAGTTGTTTTTCTTTTCAATCCGTTGGCATGTATAACATTTGGTATGGTGGATAAGAATTTGTTCAAGTGTCTTAATTTTTTCAGCACAAAAGAGTGGTGAGGCAGCAAGCAACCATATCACAGGGTGAATATGATGGAATCCCAGTTATGATTTGTTGGCAATGTGGAACTTCAAGCAACAACTTTGAGAAATTGATGCTGGCATTTCAACTGTTGGCTGACTGTTGCATAATTTGGGATGATATCACAGTTCATTTTGTGAATAACAAATGAATATATAGGAAGGAAAATAGGCCATTGAGCATTTTCTACTCCATTGAGCATGCGGGTCCAGTTTTAGTATTTAATTAGATCGAGGCTGGTCTGTACCCCTTAGCATCTTGTAAGATGGAGGAGAAAATACAGTTTAACATGCAGGCAGTTCTGCCACACTGCATGTTTCCACAACGCAGTTTGCATATAATGCGATTGATGAATTAGGGAACAATATTTGCATTTGGGCCTAATTGGTTATAACATAATTTCAGTTGGAAACTGGAAAACCACTTCAATGCTTTGGAAATTGACAAGCAGAAAAAAAAGGTCAAAATGTGCTGGGTCAGGCAGCATTCTTGGAAAACATGGATAGGCCATGTTTCAAGTTGGAACCCTTCTTCAGGGTCCACGGAGAGGGAACAAAGAGAGGGTCTCGGAAAACTCCCGTCAGCGAGAGGAGGAAAACGTCTTCAAACTAGGCATACCTTGAGATATCAAAGCGAAGCAGTCAAAATGTGGAAAGCATTGTAGAAAAAAACATTAAAGGGGGAAAAAAGCTTGGGTTGGTCTCTTGGGAACAGAGGGGCTTTTGAGGAAATCTGAGAAAGGAATTTAAAATCATGAAGGGTTCAGGCGATAGATAGAGGAATTGTTCTCATGTGTGGAGGCGTCAGGGACAGTGGGGCATAGAACCGAAAGTGACATGAGGAAAAATGTTCTTTGCACAATGAGTGGTTAGGGACTAGAAAGGAAATAATCTTCAGGACTATGGGGAGAGAACAGAGGAGTGAGACTGGATGTAATGGCCTTGCATGGATCCAGTAAGGACTCAATGGGTCAAGTGGCCTCCTTATTCATTGAAACCTGTATATTTCTGTCTGTTACATTTGCAATGCAGCTGGAAAGAAAATAGTCTTGTGTTGCAGCAGAGTGGAATGCTTTGGTTCTATTGTACTGGTGCCCTTTTCCACCTTAAATTTTCACAAAGGCACCATCCAATTTCCGAATGAGGCATTCACAAAGAACTCCTGGGAATCTTGCACTCTAGGCCAAACTTTACAAGGTTTTCCGTTTGTGCAACTAAATCTTTACGGATATTATTGTAATACCTTTATAGTAGACATGCCAGAAAGACTCTTATGATTTCACAATTGTATTAATAGCGAAGATTTTTATAGAATATATATTTTAATGCGTTTGCTTCTGCTCAGCCTGACTCATTTCCTCTGTGGAGTACATAATTTCAAGGTATTCTTACAATAATTTTCAAACATTTTACCAAGTGTCCAAAATCATGAGTGGAATAGATTGGGTAAACACAGGGTGTCTTTTGTCCAGAGTAAAGGAATCGAGAACCAGAGGACATAGGTGGTGGGCGTATGGAACGCGATGCTGGAAGAGGTAGTTGGGGCAGGTACTATTATAATATTTAAGAAACGTTTAGACAAGTAATGGATTGGGTAGATTTAGAGGGATACAGGCCAAAGCAGGCAGGTGGAACTAGTTTAGATAGGGCATGTAGGTCGGCGTGCACAGGTTGGGCTGAAGGACCTGTTTCCACACTGTGTGACTACGACTTCAAGTCTTTCCAGAATTTCCAGCAGATATGCCATTTATTGTCACTATACATGTACAGTGAAACTGAAAGCTGCTCGTACTCAGAGCATACATACAATTTAGCACAAAAAACAAGAAACAGAAAAAAAAAAAAACAACAGAAGGGGGGGGGGGGGGGGGGGGGGGGGGTGGGGGGGGGGGGGGGGGGGGGGGGGGGGGGGGGGGGGGAAATAGGTGCACAAATTCTGCGGCGCTACATACATATATATAGATGGAAGTCCATGTTGGGCGGTGTAGTCAGTGCATGTGTGAATTTGAATTTATAGTAGATATAATTCTCGGAAAGCAACTATTCCTGAGTCTGTTTGTCCTGGATTTGATGCACCTATAGCGCCTTCCAGAGGGCAGCAGGTCGAACAGTCCAAACGCAGGATGGGAGCTGTCTTTGATGAAGCAGTTCGACAGAGGTGTCCATATTCTACTCTGGTCTTAATACATGCGTGAACTCCAGCAACATTTCATATTAAATCTTCCTCATAATGGAAGGAACCTAATGCTACAGAAGGAAGCCACATGACCCACCGACTCGGTGCTGGCTCTATGTGGAGCAGTGACGCACAATTCTTTGCCGGCTGGGTCAGACTTGCAATTGAACCCTCGCCCAAGAGCCATTTGTATGAGGCACAGTGGTCGGTATTTCTAATCATGTCTAAAATTGCAAATGCCACTTTTTCCATTGCTCCACTTGCTTCCCCACTAATTGCTTTCTCGCTGCTTCACCTGCCACAGTGGTGCTCCTTTCCATCTAGTATGATCTGCATTTGTTTCTTTATCCATTGTTACACAAAGACAATCCTGTATAAGTCCAGTAACATACTTATTTTAGAGGGACCGAACGGTGCTCACCAGCACAGTACGCTGGTGTCAAGATCAGAACATGGACCTGGACTGTTATATTCTGGACGGCAGAATGAATAACAACTTGCACACTGGTTGCCTGGATCACGAGAGAGAGATTTATTACCCAACATTCCCTAATATTGAACACCAACTCATTAATATATCCATGAATATGCATGAATACGTGATACTGCTCTCCTTTTTTTAAGTATTAAATCTAAGTACTCAGTTACAATTTTGTTATTCTGATACTCAATTTAAACCAGTATTCATGAAATTCTAAATGATAACATAATACATGTATTTTACATATCTACACATTTTTGTTTTACTTGTGCAGTGAGTTATTTAACTTACAAACCTAACCTGACTACTGGTTTACGGATCCTGCCTGATCGTCTAACAGTAACAAGTGTAACAGGTTTAGGTGTTGACTCAACTGCAGGTTTGTTTGGCTCTGTTTTAGTAACCTGACTTTGACCAGAGGAATCTGTTTCTTTGTCTGTACCAACTGAACTTTGTGGTTCAATCGCAGTGGTCTCTTCCAACTCACTTTCAGATAAAAACACGGGGATTAGGATTTCGTGCTCAGTTTTTGGTTCATCTTGGGCTGGAATCATTTTATCAACATGAACACTTTTGATCGTATCTCCAACTTCAACTAAGTATCTTTTTGTCCCACACGCTTCCACTATTTTCCCAACATTCCATTTGTCTCGATTGGACGTTGGGAGGACTGAGAACATAAACATGCTCATCTGGCTTGAAGTTCCTCTTCTTTTTGTGGGAATCAAAATGGCGTTTTTGACTTAACTGTTTTTGCTCAACTCTCAAGGCCAAATTGGGTTGGACGAGACTTGGGTGTATTCTTAGCCTTCTCTTCATCAACAGTTCATGCAGGTGAGTTACCCGTTGTTTATTGTGTGGTTCTGTACTTCAGCTAGAAATTAGCCAAACGATGTTTCATGCTGAGCTTTGAACTACCCTACAAAACCTGTTTCTTGAGAGCATCTTTGACCTTTCTGCTGCTCCATTGGAGGCTGGATGGTATGGGGGAACAAATGTGTGTTTTACACCATTCCGCTGCATGAACTCTTTGAACCGTTCTGAATAAAACTGAGGCCCGTAATCAGAAACAAGTTCTTCCTGTAAACAATGGCATGCAAAAATTGATCTCAACTCATCTATGGTACACTCAGCAGTGGTGTTTGACCCCATATGCTTAACCTCAATCCATTTGGAATGACTATCGACTAGTACCAGAAAGTGATCATTACCCTTTTCACTAAAATCTACATGAACTCTCTGGAAAGGTCTACTTGGCCATGACCAGGGTTGCAGTGGTGTTTTTGGTGGTTTACTCCGGCAATTTTGACAGAAGCTACATTTGCTCACCAGTGACTCGATGTCACTGTCAATACCAGGCCAATAGACAAAACTTCTGGCAATTGACTTCATGCTTACTATGCCAGGATGTTCAGCATGAAGTTCATTCATAATTTTGTTTCTCAAAGACTCTGGTACAACCACTCTGTAACCCCACTTAATGCATCCCTGCTCACATGATAATTCATGGTGTCGATTATGGAAAGGCTTCAGCTCTGAGTTCAGAACTGAATTCAATCCAAGTCAAGTCAAGAGAGTTTATTGTCATGTGTCTCAGATAAGACAATGAAATTTTTGCATTGCTGCAGCACAACAGGATATTGTAGTCTAAACTACAGATCAGATCAGTGTGGCCATATACCATAGAATATATATATATAGCTGTGTGTATTTCTGACTTGTGGCTGCCAGCCTTTGTTTCGTTGCTACGCCAACGTCAGACCCAGAAATGCCGAGTTTTTTCCATTTCGGTAGAGATTTCACTTTTCATTCCAAGCATCCACTCCTCATTAAATGTTGTCGTGTTTATGTACACATTTTTAATAAAATCCTTCTCTCCCCCCCTCCCCCGCCACTCACTCATTTTTGCCGCCTCCAGCTGGCCAGCGACCATAACGGCTGATGGCGCCCACATCTCGCCTCAAAGACGCCATTTAAAAACAGCCGCACTGCTGATTCCTGAGCCGCTTGAGTTGGAGGACCACGTCTCCCGTGGGGGCTATGGGTAGGGAACGGCTGCGTTGGGGGTGCAGACCCAACTTGGTCTGGTGTGTATATATGTATATATACACATCAGTAAACAGTTAAAGTGCAATAGGTTGTGATAGTTCACTATCGATTTCAGTCCAACGGTTCAATGTCTGTTCATAGACCCTCTTCAGCACAGTATCTTTCTCTGTTTTTGCTGCAATTTCTGTTGCAGTCACTGGAAAGTCTTCATCTACAAATTGAAGTATGTAGACTGAGTTCTCACTTCCCACGTCAGAGTTCTCATGGGGCAACAGGGACAATGCATCTGTAACTGCGTTGCACTTGGAGCTTCTGTATTCAACCTTGTAGTCATACTGGGACAGCAAAATTGCCCAGCGCTGCATCCTTGATGCTTATGTGGAAGGTATAGCTGACGGGACCAAGTATCACTGGTAGTGGCTTGTGATCAATCACTAGGCTGAATGGTCTGCCGAGAAGAAACTGGTGGAATTTCTTGTTTCCAAACATGATGCGGAGTGCTTCCTGTTCTATCTGTGCATAATTGCGTTTGCTTTGTGATAGGGTGCGGGATGCAAAAGCAATAGGCTTTTCCTGTCCCTCATTCATTACGTGGGAGATTACCATATAACCATATAACAATTACAGCACGGAAACAGGCCATCTCGACCCTTCTAGTCCGTGCCGAACACATAATCTCCCCTAGTCCCATATACCTGCGCTCAGACCATAACCCTCCATTCCCTTCCCATCCATATAACTATCCAATTTATTTTTAAATGATAAAAACGAACCTGCCTCCACCACCTTCACTGGAAGCTCATTCCACACAGCTACCACTCTCTGAGTAAAGAAGTTCCCCCTCATGTTACCCCTAAACTTCAGTCCCTTAATTCTCATGTCATGTCCCCTTGTTTGAATCTTCCCTACTCTCAGTGGGAAAAGCTATTCCACGTCAACTCTGTCTATCCCTCTCATCATTTTAAAAACCTCTATCAAGTCCCCCCTTAACCTTCTGCACTCCAAAGAATAAAGCCCTAACTTGTTCAACCTTTCTCTGTAACTTAGTTGCTGAAACCCAGGCAACATTCTAGTAAATCTCCTCTGTACTCTCTCTATTTTGTTGACATCCTTCCTATAATTAGGCGACCAAAATTGTACACCATACTCCAGAATTGGCCTCACCAATGCCTTGTACAATTTTAACATTACATCCCAACTTCTATACTCAATGCTCTGATTTATAAAGGTGGCCAGCACACCAAAAGCTTTCTTTACCACCCTATCTACATGAGATTCCACTTTCGGGGAACTGTGCACAGTTATTCCCAGATCCCTCTGTTCACCTACATTCTTCAATTCCCTACCATTTACCATGTACGTCCTATTTTGATTTGTCCTGCCAAGATGTAGCACCTCACACTTATCAGCATTAAACTCCATCTGCCATCTTTCAGCCCACTCTTCCAACTGGCATAAATCTCTCTGTAGACTTTGAAACTCTACTTCATTACCCGCAACCCCACCTATCTTAGTATCATCTGCATACTTATTAATCCAATTTACCACACCATCATCCAGATCATTGATGTACATGACAAACAACAGTGGACCCAACACAGATCCCTGTGGCACCCCACTCGTCACTGGCCTCCAACCTGACAAACAACCATCCACCATTACTCTCTGGCATCTCCCATTCAGCCACTGTTGAATCCATCTTGCTACTCCACCATTAATACCCAACCATTGAACCTTCTTAACCAACCGTCCATGAGGAACCTTGTCAAAGGCCTTACTGAAGTCCATATAGACAACATCCACTGCTTTACCCTCATCAATTTCCCGAGTAACATCTTCAAAAAATTCAAGAAGATTAGTTAAACATGACCTTCCAGGCACAAATCCATGTTGACTGTTCCTAATCAGACCCTGTTTATCCAGATGCTTATATATATTATCTCTAAGTATTCTTTCCATTAATTTGCCCACCACTGACGTCAAACTAACAGGTCTATAATTGCTAGGTTTACTCTTAGACCCCTTTTTAAACAATGGAACAACATGCGCAGTACGCCAATCCTCCGGCACTATTCCCGTTTCTAATGACATTTGAAATATTTCTGCCATAGCCCCTGCTATTTCTACACTGACTTCCCTCAATGTCCTAGGGAATATCCTGTCGGGACCTGGAGACATATCCACTTTTTATATTTCTCAAAAGTGTCAGTACTTCCTCTTCTTTGATCCTCATAGTTTCCATAGCTACTCTACTTGTTTCCCTTACCTCACATAATTCAATATCCTTCTCCTTGGTGAATACCGAAGAAAATAAACTGTTCAATATCTCCCCCATCTCTTTTGGCTCTGCAGATAGTTGTCCACTCTGACTCTCTAATGGACCAATTTTATCCCTTGTTATCCTTTTGCTATTAATATAGCGGTAGAAACCCTTCGGATTACTGCCCCTACACCATAACTTGTAGCAGTACAAGCAAGTTTCATCTCGCGTGTCATATCGTAGTGAACAAGGAGTTTGTCACGTCAAGTTTTCCTTGCAGATGTCATCGTTGCTGTTCCATTCCCCACGTCCATTTGACATCTTTTTGTAGCAGATGAAGTAGTGGCTTTAGCACAGTTGCTAAAGTTGCTAAATCTGGAAGGAATCATGCATAGAACTGCACCATCCCAAGGAATGATCATAGCTCTGACACACTGTTGGGTTTTGGAGCATTCAGTATTGCTTCCGCTTTTGCCTTCACAGGGCGAAGTTCGTTGGCATCTACTTTGAGTCCAAGGTAGACCACCTCTGACTGCACAAATGCACTTTTGCTTTGTCGCAGTTTAACATTGTGGCAGTTCAGTCGTGTGAGAACTTGCTCGAGGATTTCCAGATGTTCTACCATGCCCTCTGTGAATATCAGTAGGTCATCCTGGTTGCACACACATTGCGGAATGCCTTGTAACATTTTGTCCATTACAGACTGAAAAATTTTCGGGGAGTATTTCACACCATAAGGCAGCTTTGTGTATGAATACTAGCCCTTATGTGTGTTGAAAGTCATGTACCGCTGACTTTCCTTGTCGACATTGAGTTGGGCGTAAGCGTGAGACAAATCCAGTTTAGTGAAGACTCTTGCACCGCTGAGTTCTGCTTACAGATCTTGCGAGGTTGGTAACGGATATTGTTCGTCGTCATCGGCTTGGCCGATTGTGACTTTGTAGTTACCGCATAGTCTAACAGTTTTGTCAGCCTTGGGTACGGCCACAATTGGCGTTGCCCAGTTACTCTGGTCAGTCTTCACGAGTACTCCATTCTGCTCTAACTGTCAAATTCTTCCTCCACTTGTTGCTTTAATGCATATGGTACAGGTCTTGGTCGACAATACACAGGCCTCACATCTTGCTTAAGTCGAATGTGTGCAGAGTACCCTGTTATTTCCGTGTAACTGTCGGCAAAAAGTTCTGCATGTTTGCTTATGACGATTTCAAGACGTGATTTGGACAAATCGACGCTGAAAATGTTCTTCCAGTCTAACTCTATTCTACTCAGCCAATCCTTTCCAAGGAGGGTTGGTTTATTTCTGTAGCTGGCCACTATGATGGGCAATGTTACTGACTGCCATTATGCTGAACTTTATAGTTCATTTGTCCGCATGTCTCCAAAACTTCGCCCGAGTCGGTTCTCAGCTTGACCTTACTCTCAAACAATGGTGTCTGTGGGAACTTTGTTTCGTACAGGTCTTTGCTCATGACCGAACAATCTGCCGCCGTGTCAATACACATATCGATTAACTGTTCATCAATCAATAGTTTAGTTCGAAAGTCCTTACCTTGGCAGGTTGTAGGCTTATCGATGTTGGTTGCATAAATGGTGAACAACCCAAGTTCATTTCTATGTGGGTTCATCTACAAGTTATGAACTCCTTTCTGGTGTTGTCACTTGTTTCCTGCAGGTTGTGTATGAATACTAGCCCTTATTGGTTTCCTGTTTTAAGGTTGGCCCGACATGTTGAGCCGATATGGCCTTTCTTATGGCAGTTATAACACTTGAACTGACAAAATTGGGATGAGTGATTACCGTTGCAACGATAACAACTGGCTAAACTCGGCTCCCGCCATAATTTGGTTTTGGTTTAGCGCCTCTTGGTTTGGCCATTGGCACTGCCTAGTGGCTGCAAACGGCCAATGCAGTCCGTGGTGGACGTAACTCGTGAGCATTCTTTGATGCCATCTCCATTGTGGTAGCAATCTTGCATGCTTTCTCGAATGTAAGATCCAGAGTGTTCATGAGTTTGGACTGAATTCGTTCAACCACTAGACCACAAACAAATATGTCAAACAAACAAAGAAAGGTATCAAAGTTACAGTGCAAAGTTAATTTTTTCAAGACATCGCTATATACTCATTGCTTGCCTCATTCTTCTCCTGGTTTCTAGTGTTGAATTTATAGCTTTCTGCAATTTCCAGAGGCTTTGGGTTGAAGTGCTCCTCCAACTTCTTCATAATGTCATTGAATGGCATGTCTTTTGCCTTTATGTGTGTAAAGAGATTCACGAGTGTGCCATACAGCTCAGGACCGATCTCCGTGAGCAGAATCGCTTTCATGCGTTTGCAAACGGCCTTATTTGTTTCAATCACAACCTCTCAGCATGTTGCAAAACAGTCCTGCACTGTTTTTAAAGGATGAGTTCACAAACTCTACACCATCCTGGTCGCTAATTTTGTTATATTCCAGATGGCAGCGTGAATAACTATTTACACACTGGTTGCCTGAATCACGAGAGAGAGATTTATTACCCAACATTCCCTACTTATATTGAACACCAACTCATTAACATATACATGAATATGCATGAATACATTACACTCGTTTCTTTATCCATTGTTGCACAGAGACAATCCTGATAAGTCCAGTAACATACTTATTTTAGGGGGCCCGAACGGTGCTCACCAGCACAGTACGCTGGTGTCAAGATCAGAGCATGAACCTGGACTAAGGCTCAGAAGCACCAACAGGCACAACATTGTCCTGGACCACTCATTGAGGCATCTATTGCTTCAGGCTTGGCAAATGGGTGGGTCCCAAAGATCCAGGTCCAGTCTCAGGTGATGATTGGATGATCTCATCTTAATTTTGTAAATTCTCGGAGCAGAATTAGGCCATTGGGCCCATCAAGCATACTCCACTATTCAATCTATTTTCCTATTGATTGCTGATGTAATTTTCCCTCTCAACACAATTCTCCTGCCTTCTCCCCATAACCCCGGACACCCTTACTAATAAGAATCAAGTCGATCTCTGCCTTAAAAGTATCCTCCAATATTTTGGATAGCTGTCCAGTCAGTCCCAATATCCCATTCTAATAGTGGTCCATCAGTGGTACATTTCTATTTCTACATCTTTAACATGGTAAAATGTTTCAAGTTTTATACCAACAATATTTTAAAGCCACCAAGGAAGTATTATTGCAAATCCAAAGCCTAGTCAAAGAGGTAAGTTGAAGGAGCGCCATAAAGAGGAAAGAGATATAGGCAGATACATTTATGAAGGTAATTTCAGAGCCAATGCTATTTTTACAAATCTTAAGACAGCTAAGAAATTTCCTGTGCCAGAGGGCTGTGAGTCTTAGGAATTTGCCTCCACAGAGACGGGTGTGCACTCAGTTACTGGACCCATTCAGGTTGAAGAATTGTGGGCTTGTGGGTGTCAGGCTGGTGCAATGTTGGATAGGATCAGCCATGGTTCAAGATTCAAGATTCAATTTATTTGTCTTCAATGAAGTAGATGCTCCTACTTCCCATTTTGTGTTATTTGCAATCAGTTGACATTTTAGTGATGGAAGCAAAATGCAAGAAACTTGGGTTTATTGTCATTGACTATAAGACCATAAGGGCCTGGGGACAGAATTAAGCCATTTGGCCCATGAAAACTGCTCTGCCATTCGAAACATAGTCGTACAGTACAATGTGGAAACAGACCATCTGGCCCAACTTGCCCACGCTGACCAACATGCCCCATCTGCACTAGTCCCATCTGGCCGTGCTTGGCCTACGTCCCTCTAAACCCATCCTATCCACATACCTGTCCAACTTTATGATAATTCCTGCTTCAAATACCTCCTCAGGCAACCATCTTCATTCTCTACAATACAACTCCCGTTAGTGTAATCTGCAAACTTGCTAATCTTGCCTTGTATATTCAGATCATTGATATAGATGACAAACAGCAATGGGCTCAGCACCGAACCCTGAGACATACCACTAGTCACAGGCCACCAGTCCAAAAAGCATCCTTCCACCATCACTCTCAGCTTCCTTCCATGGCCAATTTTCAATCCAGTAAGCTATCTCTCCTTGTATCCCATGATCTAATCTTCCAGAGCATTCAACCATGTGGAACCTTGTTAAATGCCCTGCTGAAATCCATATATACATCTACAGCTCTGCCTTCATCAACCTTTTTGGTCACATCTTCAAAAAACTCAATCAGATTTGTGAGACATGATCTCCCATGTACAATACCGTGCTGACTGTCCCCAATCAGTCTGTGTCAATCTAAATGCATGTGTCTCTTATCCCTCGGAATACTCTCCAGTAACTTCCTGACCACAGATATTAGACCCACTAGCCCGTAGTTCCCAGGCTTTTCCCTGCAGCTTTTCTTAAATATAGGCACAACATTTGCCTCATGGCTAATCTTTTCCCTCTCAACCCCATTTTCCTGCCTTCTCCTGCTGTAGCCAGTATCTGCATCTTGAACTCGGGTGAGTCTGTTCAAAATTTATCGCTAGAGGGTGTAGGAAGGCGTTTCCCCTCAGTCCAGCTCTTTTGAGATAACACATTTTTCCTAATCCATTGTAGATGTGTTGCCAGACCCCACACTGTTCGGGATGTATTTCAGAGAAACATTGCTATTGTTTGAGTTAAAATGCAGCTGCGGGTATACTTATCCATCTTCTCATATGTGCATCTACGCTATTCACTTCAACTGCCTCTGGTGGTAATGGGTTCCATATTGTAGTTGCCATCTGGGAAAGGATGTCCCTTCTGAATTTGCTATTACGCTATTAGTGATTATCTTTCTGGCTTGTAATGTTGGTTCCACTATGAGGAAATATCTCCCCCCCCCCCCCCCCCCCCTCCAGTCCAGTCTACCCCACCCGTCAACTCTTTGAATCTGAAAGATTTCTGTCAGATTATCTCTTGTTCTTACTTTAGCTGGAGAAAAGACTATCAGTCTGTTCAATCTGGGTTTTATGTTTATTATTTGAGCTGCTTTAAAATATTATTTCATTTTTATTATCAAATATGATTTTCATTCTTCACTGACTTACCATTAATATCAGAGCCAGGATTGTAAAAGTCATTGGAACTCTGCCCATGTTTCCATTGTTGTGGCTGGCTGTAATCCTTTGCATAAAAGCTTGGAATGTAGTGCTTAATCAGGATACAAGATGCAGAAATGTGTTGAAAATGAATGTCACATTCTATTCCAGCATCTGGGTGCAGTGTTTGAAATATTTTCATCTCAAACAAGTCATAGAGTCATACAGCACGGAAGTTGGCCCTTTGGCCAAGCACATCCATGCCAACCAAAATGCCCCATCTAAGCTAGTCCCATTTGGCTGCATTTGGCCCATATCCCTCTAAACCTTTCTTATCCATGTACCTGTAAAAGTATATTTTAAATGATGTTCTAGTACTTTCCTCAAATCCCTCCTCTTGTGGGTCATTCCATATATCCACCAACCTCAGTGAAAAAGTTTCCCCTCAGTTTCCTATTCAATCTTGGCCCTCTCTCCTTAAACCTATGCCATTTGGTAGACACAAAGTGCTGGAGTAACTCAGCGGGCCAGGCAGCATTTCGGGAGAAAAGCAATAGGTCTTTTTTCCAGAGATGGTGCCTGACCCGCTGAGTTACTCGAGCACTTTGTGTCTATCATTGGTGTAAACTAACATCTACAGTTCCTGCCTACACACTGTATCCTTTGGTTCTTGATTCTCCTACTCTGTGAAAAATACACTGCATTCACCCTATCAGTGCCCCCCATGATTTTATACACCTCTATAAAGGTAGTTCAAAGGTCTCCATTGAGGTAGATGGGAGGTCAGGACCTCACTGGTTCAGTTGCCTGACAATAGCCAGAAAGTCACTATCCCTGAATCTGGAGGTATTAGTTTTCAAACTTCTGTACCTCTTGCCTAATGGGAGATGAGGGAGTGACTGGGTGAGACAGGTCCATGATTATTCTGGTGGCCTTGCCGAGGCAGCGTGAAGTGCAGATGGTGTCAATGGAAGGGGGGTTGGTTTACGTAATGTTCTGGGCTATGTCCTCAACTCTCTGCAACTTCTTGTGGTCTTGGATGGAGCTGTTCCCAAACCATGCTGTGATCCATCCCAATAAAATGCATGCTATTACTTGTCTGAAGAAGTTGGTGAAGGTTGTTGGGTACATGCTGAACTTCCTTGGCCTGCTGAGTGAAGCAGAAGCATTGGTGTGCTTTCTTGGCCATAGCTTTGTGGCTGGTCCAGGCCAAATTACTGGTGATATTTATTCCGAAGAATTTGAAGGTCTACACTTCGGAGCCTTCGCTTCCTGAAGTCAGTCACATACTCCTTTGTCCTGCTGACATTGAGGGAGAGGTTGCTGTCTTGGCACTAGGTTACGAGGTTCTCAATCTCCTACCTGTACTTTTAGGTTAGATTAGTTTGGAGATACAGCGCAGAAACAGGCCCTTTAGCCCACAGGGTCCACGCCGACTAGCAATCCCGCACACTAACACTATCCTACACTTACGATGGACAATTTTACAATTATACCAAGCCAATTAACCTACAAACCTCTATATCTTTGGATTGTGGGAGGAAACTAGAGATTCTGGAGAAATCCCAAGCAGATCATGGGGAGAACGAACAAACTCCGTAAGGCAAGCATCCATAGTTAGGATCGTACCTGGGTCTCTGGCACTGTAAGGCAGCAACTTTCGCTGCACCACTGTAGTCGCCCTCTGGCTTATCACTATTTGATATCCACCCACTATGGTAGCGTCATCTGCAAACTTAAAAATTGAGTTGGATTGGTATTTGGCTGCACAATCATGAGCATATAAGAAGTATAATAAGTATTCTAGATTTTCTCTGCACTCTTTCCAGTTTAATTACATTCTTCCAACAGCAGAGTGACTAAAGTCCTCATCTCATGCTGAAGAGATGAAGACAAACAGGCGTTTGTGATGCCATCAATCTGACAGATGTTACAATTGTGAAATTGTTGGAAATCCTCAGCAGACCTGCAATGTTCTTCTAACACAGAATTAACAGCCACTTTTCACTTGTCATGTTTTGCACTGCCTCTTCTTCGCTTCCAGATCCCCCCCCCATCCCCCACCACAATCAGTCTGAAGAAGGGTCCTGACCCGAACTTTCACCTATCCATGTTCTTCCAAGATGCTACCTGATCCATTGGGTTTCTACAGCCCTTTATGTCTTTTTATTGTAAACCAGCACTGCAGTTCCTTCGTTCTCCATCAACTTGTTTGGTCGTTGTGCTTTCTCAGAATTAGGTTCAGTCTAAATGTTGACTCTATCTGCAGTTGCTACTTGAGAGTCTTGAGTATTTTGAGGTTTCATTGTAACACATGGCTATCATATACATATGTAAAATGCAGCCATGTTCGATGAGACACCAAATTGGGAATTTGAATATTTTTAACATAGGCTGCGAATTACAAAATAAACATTTACTTTAAAAGTTAACTATCACCCGGAATGCAGTATTATAATTTTATCATAAATAATGTCTACATTTTATAGAATATAGAACATAGAATAGTACAGTACAGGAAAAGGCCTTTCAGTTCACAATGTCAGCGCCAAACATGATGCCAAGACCAACTTTTATCTGCCTGCATGTAATCCATATCCTTCCATTCCCTGCATATCCATGTGCATCTTCCTTTTATGATAGATCTTTAAATATTTCCATTCACTTTCTACATTAATTCAGATTGTCTGGATCTATTCCAGATAAAAAATCTTTAAATATTTCCATTCACTTTACACATTCATTCATACTGTCTTACTCTATTCCAGATAAGTGCAAAAATTTAAAAACATTTTTTTCCCTTTGTTAGCATTTTTCCTGTACTTACTGACATAAATTGGAAAGAGTTTTTACCTATTTACTTAACAAAATTGATTATTTTTAATGCTGATATTGCTGCAATGAAAGATGGCTTAAATATTAATGACTCTGAGTGACAAAGAACAGAAACGGTTTTTAGGTTTGTTTTAATTAATTTCTTCTGTGTCCCTTGCATGACTTTGACATTCGTTCACAGGAATTTGTCCAAAACTGGATCTTAGTTCTGTCCTCATTTTAATAATTAAAATCCTATCCCTCTGCCTTTTAACCATTTTGTATCCACATTATTTGCCCAATCTTTCTCCTAATATGCCTGCTATTTCTCTGTAGGAAGGTCTGAAGAAGGGTCTCAACCCAAAATGTCACCCATTCCTTCTCTCCTATCTTTGCTACTTCTTTGTATCAGATTTCTTTCATTGTCTTGTTTGAAATTACTAACAGTCCTCTTCACAGTTACTCAAACTCGCTTTTGATAAGGGGCAAAAGGAGGTACTGGGACTACAAACTGCATTTAAAGTGGATAAATATTTTTGTCCTGATTGGCTGCATCCTAGTTGCTGAAGGAAATATATGGAGGAAATGTCAGAGGCATAATCTTCTGAACAACAAGAGATTCAGGGGAAGACATAAACAATGCTCAGCATGCCAACCAGCAATGATGAATAGAGCAGCTTTAGTGTAGTTTAGCGATACAGTGTGGCAGTGTGGAAACAGGCCCTTCGGCCCACCATGTCAGTGTGCCAGTGATCACCCATACACTAGTTCTATCCAATGCACTAGGGGCAATTTACAGAAGGAAATTAACCAATAAACCTGCATGTCTTTGGAATGTGGAACTGGAACACTCGGAGAAAACCCACGCGGTCACAGTGAGAACATACAAACTTGGCACAGAAAACACAATGGTACAGCGGTAGAGTTGTTGCCTCACAGCGCCAGAGCTGGGTCAAGTCAAGTCAAGTTTATTTGTCACATGCACATACGAGATGCAGTGAAATGAAAGTGGCAATGCTCGCGGACTTTTGTGCAAAAGACAAACAACAAAACAACCAAACAAATTATTAACACAATCATAACACACATATTCTTTTACATAATATCCTGATAATTTAATCCTGACTACAGATATTGTCTGTACAGAGTTTGTGCTCCAGTTTCTTCCCACATTCCAAAGACATACAGGTTTGTAGGTTACTTGGCTTCGGTAAAAATTGTAAATTGTCCCCAGTGTGTAGGATTGTGTTAGTTTATGGGGACTCAGTGGACCAAAGGGCCTGTTTTTATGTTTTATCTCTAACGTAAAACTAGGCAGCCATAATCAGGATTCATCATAGGTCTCTGGCGCTATAAGGCTGCAACTCCACTGCTGCATATGTTTCAAGTCGAAAATATTTAATGAGATCATTGTTCCATTTTGGTACATATGACAACAAAATATTCTTGACTCTTGAGAACTGGAGAAGTGAGAAAACAAATTAATTTTAAATTACGGAGAAGCTGGGCTGAGATGGCGGGAACAATGGGTAACCATGCTGACTATCCCTACTTAATCCTTGTCGATCCAAATGCACATACAGTGCTCTCTATAATGTTTGGGATAAAGACCCATCATTTATTTATTTGCTTCACAATTTGAGATTAGTAATAGAAAAAAAATCACAGATAAAAGACATGCTCAATTAGGTTCAGATCGGGTGATTGACTTGGCCACTCAAGAATTTACCTTGTTTAGATTTGAAAAACTCCTTTGTGCTTCACCTGTATGTTTGGGATACTTGTCTTGCTGTCGAATGAACCGCCGGCCAATGAGTTTTGAGGCATTTGTTTGAACTTGGAACAGATAAGATGTGTCTATACACTTCAGAATTCAGTATCAAGTTGTCCTACAACTTTTGGCTGTGCACGCCAACGCACGACGAAGAGGAAGAAGAATTCAGTATGCCGTTACCATCAGCAGTTGTATCATCAATGAAGATAACTGAGCCAGTACCTTCAGCAGCCATTCATTGCCAGGTCATAACACCCCAACCACCGTGTTTCACAGATGAGGTGGTATACTTTGGATCTTGGGCAGTTCCTTCTCTCCTCCATACTTTGCTTCTCTGATATAAGTTAATCTTCGTCTCATCTGTCCGCAAGACCTTTTTCCAGAACTGTGGTCGCTCTTGTAAGTACATCTTGGCAAACTGTTACCCGGCCATCCTATTTTTGCGGCTAACCAGTGGTTTGCATCTTGCAGTGTAGCCTCTGTATTTCTGTTCATGAAGTCTTCTGCAGACAGTGGTTATTGGCAAATCCACACCTGACTCCTCAAGAGTGTTTCTGATCTGTCGGACAGGTGTTTGGGGTTTTTCCTTTATTAGAGAGAGAATTCTACTGTCATCAGCTGTGGAGGACTTCCTTGGCCTGCCAGTCCCTTTGTGGTTAGTAAGCTCACCAGCGCTCTCTTTCTTCTTAATGATATTCCAAACAGTTGATTTTGGTAAGCTGATGTCTCCAACAGTTTTATTCTTATTTCTTACTCATAATGGCTTCTTTGACTTTCATTGGCACAACTTTAGTCCTCGTGTTCATAAACAGCAATAAAAGTTTCCAAAGGTGATAGAAAGACTGGAGGACAGACAAGGTGCTGAGAGCTCTCTTATACCTGCATTAAGGAGACAATTAAACACACCTGAACAATTACAAACGCCTGTAAAGCCATGTGTCCCAAACATTATGGTGCCCTGAAATGGGGGGGGGGGGACTATGTATAAACACAGCTGTAATTTCTACATTCTACATGAAACCAAAATGTTTTAAAATCCCCTTAAATAAAATCTGACAATATGCACTTTAACCACATGTGATTTTTCTATTAGAAAACTCAAATTGTGGAGTACAGAGGCAAGTAAATAAATGATGGGTCTTTGTCCCAAACATTATGGAGGGCACTGTATATCTTATCTTTCAGAATCATCTCCAGTAACTCACCTGCCACAGATGTTTAGCTCAGTAATCTGGACGGCAGTAGAGTGTGTACCCAATCTTCAAATATAATTCGAAAATATCTGAGCCACGGATATTCTCTTCCATAATCCGTATTGTAAAATTAAAAGTGAATTTTACCTGGGTGTGGTGGAAAATATAAAAGAGAGAGAAAGAAGAGAATGAATTTTATTATAAACTATCAGTTATAATTGTGATTTAATTGAAAAAGACTTATTTTGCAGTGCTGCAAGCACAATTTTGCTGATTAGAACATAGACCACAATTCATATTCATGTTTGGGGATTTTTGTAGTGATTTTTAAAGACAGAATTTGTATTGTTTTCTTGAATACAGATGCCAGGCTTTAACAAATAGCAATAGTATCACTGACTTGCATGCTACATTTGGAACCCAATTTACTTAGACTTCACTGACTCTTGATGTGACTAAAATTATATATTAACTGGTCAAGTAATAACCCAAATTGTGTAGGTCTCTTGTGCAAAACCTGTATTATGTCAAGTTACTTGAATTGGAGGATGCTTAAGATAACCTCTATACTCTTTCCCTGATAAGTCTTTGTGTAATGGCTATGCAAATATAAATAACCATTCATGTATAGTGTTGTAATCTTTGAATTCCATCCTTTTGGAACTTAAGTTTTATTTGTCTTACTTTGTTGTCAGGAGACATACACAGAGATAGCTGGTGTGCAGCGTTTTGGGGCTTTCTACATGGATTACCTGTACACAATGGAGTGCAGTGCTGGCAAAGGTATTGCTTTATTTTCTCTTTGATGTTTGCTTCACTCCCCTTGAACTACACAAACAAAAGTATTTTTATAGTCTTCTGGTCCTTGACCTGTTGCCCCCTCTTTCACCTAAACCTGCCCACAAGAGTCAGATGAGATTATATCTTTAAATTACAAGTACGGAACCTTAAATAGTGATTAAATTGCAAACCTGAGAAGTGGGCTTTTGATCAGCACACTTATTCATTGCTTCCTAAATTGAATGGTTCCTTGATGCGTAATTTTCGTTAAGTATCAGTAATAACTGTTGCACCCTCAGATGCAATTAAATGTGCTACTACAGAATTTAAAGTGCTAAGAATTTCAGAAGAATTGATCTTTTTACTGCATCTAATTTGTTACATTAACTAATGATGTATATGTATCACTTGGTACACAAAAAAGCTGGAGAAACTCAGCGGGTGCAGCAGCATCTATGGAGCGAAGGAAATGGGCAACGTTTCAGGCCGAAACCCTTCTTCAGACTTTTTTGAAAGTTTCTCCAGCTTTTTTTGTGTACCTTCGATTCTCCAGCATCTGCAGTTCCTTCTTAAAAACTATATGTATCACTTAATGGATACAAGAGCAACTTTGCGACAATAATATTCATAAACATATAATTTGAAGTTTTCTATTGACTAAATGTATTATGGTGAATTTACTCGTTAGTTATGAGTAAAGTAAAAGTTCTAGTTTCTAATTAAATCTATCTTACTTGCCTCAGAAATAATATCTATTTAAAAAAAGGCATAAACTTTTGTTTTGGAGACACAAGCGACTGCAGATGCTCGAACTCAGTGGATGGGTCAAGCTGTTCCTGTTATGGGGAGAAGAATTACTGGCATTTGGTGTTGAGACCCTGCAACAGGATTGAATAATTTTATTTTTGTTTTGGGGAAATTGAAACTATTCCATAATTGCATAGGCGAGTTTGGCATTCCGAATGCGCATGCCCAGGTCACAGGTCACTCGCTATAAACATTCTCGGCAGCTGTGGTGCTGCGTTGTTTGCAGGCCTGCGTTTCGTCCATGGTCGGGGTCGAGCCCGGATCAGGGCCTCCGGCGCTGCGGGCACTGATGAGTTGCTGCTGAGGTGTCCCCGTCCCAAGGTGGCCCTGGGCTGGCTGTCCCAGACCTGCAGCCGGCAGGGAGGTGCTGGCTCCAGCTCAGCTCTGCCTGTCCAGCCGCGTTGGCCGGAAGCCGGGGCGCAGGCCTGGAGCGGTGGCCGTGGCGAATTATTGCAGTATATTAGCAGCATGGAAACGTATGGAACTGTAGATGTTGGTTTACCAAAAAAGAAGATACCAAGTACAAAATGACATGGGCTGGTGTAACTCAGCGGGTCCAACCCAGATGCGAGCGGGTCCTAGTGGACGGAGCGACCGAAGTTGCAGCTGCCTCTGCAGTCCATCTGTCTTTTTTTTTTTTTTTGTCCCGTGGAGTGTATAGTTTGTAGTGTTTTTTAAAATTGTTTTTAACTGTGTATGTGGGGGTGTTGGGGGAAACTTTTAAATCTCTTCCCTGTACGGGGGACCCACCTTTTCCCTGTCGGGTCTCCGTTGTCGTTGGGACCCAGCACCATGGAACGGCCTCCTACCGGAATGACCTGGAGGCTCCAGTCGCGGAGCCTGTGGACCTACCATCGTGGAGCTGGCCGAGTTCAGAACGGGAGGAGCTGTGGTGGCGCCCGGCTGCGACCCAACTGGAGCTCGGAGGCTCCAGCCGCAGGTCCGGTGGACGGTGACATCGGGAGCTCGTGGGTCCCTGGTGGGAGACCGCTTTTCAGAGCTCCCGCAACGGCGACTTCTCCCGCCCGAATTGTGGGGTTGAAAATGACCTGGAGCATGGCCTTACATCGCCCGGCGCGGCTTTAACGGCCGCGGGTCTTGCTAGCGCCCGCCTGGGGCTCCAACATCAAGATCCGGAGCAGGGTCTTACATCGCCCGGAGCGGGACTTGCTTGCGCCCGCCTAGGGCTCCAACATCAAGACCCAGAGCGGTGCCTTACATCACCCGGCGCGGGACTTGCAAGCGCCCGCCGTGGGCTCCAACGTTAAGACCCGGAGCTTGGCCTTGCATTGCCTGGCGCGGCCTTAATGGCCGCAGGATTTGCCATCGCCCGCCGGGGGCTTTGACTTTGACATCGGGAGAAGAATGGAGGGCAGGGGAGAGACAAGACTTTGCCTTCCATCACAGTGAGGAGGAGATTCACTGTGATGGATGTTTGTGTAAATTGTGTTGGTGTGTGTCTTGGTTCTTTTCTTGTTGTATGACTGCAGAAACCAAATTTTGTTTGAACTTCATTTGAGGTTCAAATGACAATAAACTGTATTGTATTGTATTGTATTGTATCAACAGCATCACTGGAGAACATAGATAGGTGACTTTTCAGGTCGGCACCCTTCTTCCGTCTGAACCCTTCTTCTGGTCCAAGCGTCACTTATCCATGTTCTCCGGAGATGTGCCTAACCCTCTGAAATACTCTCCAGCACTTTGCCCTTTTATGATAATTTCTGTACCCATTCAGTAACCAAATTTTACCTCAATTAATACAACTCTTTTCTCATATTAATGAACATGATATCAGAAAAGGTGTACAGGCTGCATCTTCTACTGCAGAAGGGGTTCCGACCCAAAGCTTCACCTATCCATTTTCTCCAGTGATACTGCCTGATCCGCTGACATATAAATTCAAAGGTCATAGGTGCAGAATTAGGCTATTTGGCCCATCGAGTTTACGCTGCCATTCAGCCATGGCTGATCTATCTTTCCCTCACAAACCCATTTCCTGCCTTCTCAGGTAAACCTTTTACACCCTTACTAATCAAGAATCTGTCAATCTCCGCTTAAAATACCCAATGATTTGACTTCCACAGCCATCCGTGGCAATTAATTCCACAGATTCACCACCCTCTGACTAAAGTAATTCCTCCTTATCTCTGTCCTCACTCCAGTATTTTATATTTTCTCTTTTATATTTTATTGTATAAACCAGCACCTCCAGTTCCGTTTTATTACATTATATCAAAAAGTTGTGTTCATTTGAAATCATATAGATAATACATTAACTAATTTATGTTGGTTTAAATAAATGGATTGCTGCTGAGCCTTTGAAAGGAACTGTTTCTCCATGTGCACCCTGCCTTCCCCTCCTTCCCCACTCCATAATCCTTCAAATGTTAACATGCTAAATATATTTAACATTTCTCAGCTGCCATGACTTAAAGATAACTTTGCAAATTTAAGCCAATTTTGGGAATGTTTAGAACTTTTACTTTGCAGCTGGGTACTGCGTGTTTTCATTTTTTGCATATGCATATTTTTTCTATCAGTGAGGTGTTACTTTAAAGCAATAAAAGTGGAGAATACAGGCAATACAGGTGGGTAATGCAGCATCTGTGGAGAGAGCAATGGGAAGAAATTCAATGTGAGCACATCAACCTGAAATGTTAATCTTTCTCCCTCTAAGTGTGCGACTTGACATTTCTGCAATTTTGCAAAAAAAATCTTGTCTGCAATTTTCCTCGATCTATTTCAGGTTTTCCGAATCGACGGCCTTTTCTGCCGTTTTTAACTTTTTGATTTTTCTATAGCTTGGGTAAGTTAAGTTATGTTAAGAAAACACAAACCTCCAGATTCAGGGACTGTTCCTACGCAGCTGTTATCAGACAACTGAACTATCCTATCAACAACTGGAGAGCAGTGTTAAGCTATCATCTATGTCATTGAAGACCCTCAGACTGTCTTTAATTGGACTTTACTTGACTTACTCTTGCACTAAATGTTTTTCCCTTTATCATGTATCTGTCCACTGTGTTTGGCACAAATGTAATCATGTATAGTCTTTCTAACTACTGGATAGCAAGCAACAAAAGCCTTTTACTGTACCTTGGTACATGTGCATATAAACTAAACTGAACTAAGTTATGGCTACACCACATTAACATTTCTTCGAGCTGCTCTCCGTCTGAACATCTCTCACCTGCCGCTCACCGGCTACGCTCGTGTCAGCCGCTTCCCGCAAATCCTTAAATTCCGGCAGCTGAGTAAACTCAATTGGTCTCTTGATCGTGCTGTTGGAATTTAAGGATTTGCGGGAAGCGGCTGACATGAGTGAGGCCAGCGAGCGGCAGGAGAGAGGTTTTCAGACGGAGAGCATTGCCAGAGGTGAGTGGGGGGGGCTTCGGTGATGGAAAAATTTCAATTGGGAGTGAATTACTGTACATGGGTTAAATTGTTATACTCTAATCCAACAGCTAGAATATTAACAAACCAAATGTTATCAACTAAATTTAACCTCTCTAGAGGTTGTAGACAAGGATGTTCACTATCCCCACTATTATTTGCTCTTGCAATCGAACCCTTAGCAGAAAGCGTTAGAACCCATACAGGAATATACGGATATAACACTAGAGAAACAAGGAATAAAATTTCCTTATATGCAGATGATGTACTAATATATATTACAAAGTTAGAAACTAGTATTCCAAATCTATTAAATTTAATAACTCAATTTGGTCAGTTCTCAGGATATAGAATTAATTGGAATAAAAGTGAAATCATGCCAATAACAAAACTCAATCTACATACATTACAACAATCCCCTTTTAAAATAGTTAAAGATAAATTTAAAAACTTAAGAATCTATGTAACTAAGACATATACCTCTTTATTTAAACTAAATTTTCCACCCTTACTGAATAAACTACACAAGAATATTATTCAATACTGGAAAACACTTCCCATTTCAATGCTTGGTAGAATTAATGCTATAAAAATGATCTTCTTACCGCAACTATTGTACCTATTTCAATTAATCCCGATATATATCCCAAAAACTTTTTTCAAAAAAGTCAACTCCATTGTTACAAGTTTTATCTGGGATTATAAGAATCATTGAATAAGTAAAAAACATTTATGTAAGTCAAAGATAAATGGAGGTTTGGCTTTGCCAAATTTCTTGTTTTATTTTTGGGCCGTCCATATTAAAAACATGAATTTTTGGCTGGAAGAAATGGATCAACAACCAGATTGGTTAAGGATGGAAAAGGAAGACTGTTTACCTTTTGAAATTGAACCGATCATATTTGCTACCACAAAACTGCACAAAAAAACCTATAAGGAAAACCCCATAATACATAGTGAAATACGAATTTGGAAACAATTAAAAAAAGTTTTTAAATTGAATAATATACCACAATGCCTTCCCATTGAAAATAATCCCTTATTCAAACCATCCTTTTTGGATAAGGGTTTCACACAATGGAAAAATTATGGAATTAAAAAGATTGGACATCTTTATGGGAAAGGCACTTTTCTTTCATTTCAGGAGTTACAACAGAATCATGGACTGCGCTCAAATAATTTCTTCAGATATCTACAAATTAGAGATTATGTTAAATCTAACACATAAGTCTGCAGGACTAGGGAACCAGAAATCCTTGATGAATGTTTGAACAAGCATCCTAACACTGCAAAATTAATAGCTTATATTTATAACACCCTCCTAAACAACGAGGTACCACCGACAGAACCATATAGACACACACGGGAAAATGAATTAGGTCATCCTATAACGAAAGATTTGTGGGACGAAAGTTTACAACATATACATCAATGTTCATTAAATGCCAGACATGCTTTAATACAATTTAAAGTCTTACATAGATTACACTACTCTAAAACTAAATAGAATATTCCCACAAATCTATCCTATTTGTGATAAATGTCTACATCTAGATGTTAATTTAATACATATGTTTGCAAATTGTATAAAAATTAAACATTTCTGGACTGATATTTTTGAAATAATTTCAGAAATTATTAATACAAAACTGGATCCAGACTCAAAATTAGTTATTCTTGGAATATCAGAGCAAAGTTTAACACTCACAACAAGCCAAAGAAATTTCCTCGACTACAGTATAATAACCGGGAAAAATGTAATATTAAAAAAAGGCCCTACGACCCCCACAATTAAAATGTGGATTGTGGAAATGTCGGAGACCCTATATCTAGAAAGAATTAGACTTGTCTTAATGGACAAACAAGAACTTTTTGATAAAATATGGGCTCCATTCATTAATTATCTGACGGGATAGATTGGCCTAGCACGAAAACCCAACTGAAACTTGAGCTCAAGATTAGATGAAAAGTCATACTTTATAATCTACAAACCTATCTCCAATGACGTATTATAAGTAATCCATTCCACCTTTTTTTTCTTTTTGATATTTGTAACTCTTTTTTCTCTCTTTCTCTCTTTTTCTATATAAAAAAAACATTAGAAGCAGAAGTAATCGACAATTGAAAATTTCAATAATGTATGACTGATGATATATGAAAAGTTTTTTTTACTATAATATGTAACTATACTTTATACTTTATAATATGTTTACTTCTAATAAAAATATTATTAAAAAAAAAAAAAAAAAGGAGCTGAGGTGGCGGCCGCTCGCAGCCACCCGAGCTACTTCTCCCCCCCGGCCACAATGCGGTGTCTCCGTGCCTGGAGCGTCGCGGCAAGTGAGTTGCTGGCATGATCCCCGACCCCCTCACTCTACCCCCTCCACCTCCCCTCCCGCTCTCTCCCATACCCCTCCCCCTCCTTCTCTACCACCACTCCCCTCCTTCACTATGCTCCCTCTCTCTCCAAGGAGTAGTGGGTATTGGGACCTGTGGGTGAGTGGCGTTCGGGGAGCAGCCTTCCCCTGTGCCGCCGCATGCCTCCCCCTCGTTGGGGGACAGGACCCAATGGGTCCCACTTGGTCTAGTATTCTAGTATTTCTTCCATTCAGAAATTAGATCCACTGTCAGTCAGATGCCCTATCAATTCTGATCGGCTAGAAATATGCAACGGGTCTTTAGCATTCGTTGAGTTAAGTTTAGTTTTTGGTTACGTATACCATGAAAAGCTTTTGTTGCGTGCTGACCAGTCAGTGGATAGACAATACAAGATTACAATCGAGCCATCCACAGTGTACAGATACGTGATAAAGGAAATATTGTGAATAAGACTAAGGGTCTCCAATGAGGTAGCAGTTGCGGTAGGATGGTTCAGTTGCCTGATAACAGCTGGGAAGAAACTTTTCCTTGAATCTGGAGATGTGCGTTTTCACACTTCTACACCTTTAGCCTGTTGGGAGAGGGGGGAAGAGGGAGTGGCCAGGGTGCGACTCGTCCTTGATTATGTTGGTGGCCTTGCCAAGGCATTGTGAGGTATAATTGGAGTCAATAGATGAGAGGTTGCTTTGTATGATGGCCCTGGCTGCGAAAGAGAAACAGAGGTTCTGTTTCAAGCTGGAGACCTTTTGTTCGAAATGGGGAAAAAGAGAGAACATTATTTTTCAATAGCAGAGAAAGGGGAAAAAGGATGGATAGAAGAAAGGGAACACCTCTGAAAAGGTGAGAACTAATGAGTTAATGCAGCAGTTGGGATCAGGTTCTTCATCTGTGTGATGTGTTGTTAATAAGACCATTCAGCCTATCGAGTCGACTCCACCATTTAATTGTGGCTGATCTATTTTTCTCTCTCGTTCCCCCATTCTCCTGCCTTCTCCCCTGATATAGCAAAGTTGTGGGACATACACAGCAAAACCTGGCAATATCAGTGGAAATAGAAACCTGAGCCAAAATCACAGATAGAGAACTGGCAGAAACTGCGAGCTCTGCTGTAGGCAGAAAGAGCAAGTCAACTATATTTGGAGAAATTGTTATTGATTTTGGAAGTCTGCAATGTGCACAGTTGAAGATGAGGTGTTGTTCCTGAAGCTTGTGTTTGGCCTCGTTGTAAAGAGACCACAGATAAATAGGTCAAAGTGCAAATGCACGTGAAAGGCAGAAAGAAGCTCACACTCACTCCTGTAGACTGAACCTACTTAGTTTAGTTTGGAGACAAAGCACAGAAAGAGGCCCTTTGGACCACCGAGTCCCTGCGAATCAGTGATCCCTGCACAATTATGCTATCCTACGCGCACACACTATTCTACACACACCAGGGACAATTTACAATTACACCAAGCCAATTATCCTACAGACCTGTATGTCTTTGGAGTGTGGGAATCCTGGAGAAAACACACGCTGGCCACAAACTCTGTACAGACAGCACCCATCGACAGGATCGAACTCGGGTCTCTGGCGTTGTAAGGCAGCAACACTACTGCTGTGACACCGTGCCTCCCATACACTTGCAACTTGCTTTGTAAGTGATGACCCAATCTGTGTTTTGTTTCTCCATTGCAGAAACAACTGTATTTTGGATGCCAATGGGGGAGGGGGAGGAAAATGGTCAGCATGGATATAATGTGTCAAAGGTGCAAGAAGGAAATGCAGAGCTGGTTTAAACTGAAGATAGACACAAAAAAGGGTCTGAAGAAAGGTCTTGACCCGAAACGTCACCCATTCCTTCTCCGAGATGCTGCCTGTCCCGCTGAGTTACTCCAGCTTTTTGTGTCCAAAGTGTCAAAGGGTCTGTTTCTGTGCTGTACAACTTGACCACTCTATTTAGTTTTAGTTTTTTAGTTTTAGAGATACAGCACGGAAACAGACCCTTCGGCCCACCGGGTCGTCGCCGACCACCGATCCCCACACATTAACACTATCCTACACCCACTAGGGACAATTTTTACATTTATCAAGCCAGTTAACCTCTGATTCTAATGGTTAGAGAATCTTCAAGTGGACCTTGTAAAATTTGTGCATCTTGTAAAATTCTGCCCAATTAACCATATATGGGATTTGCCAAGGTGTCATATGTCCAATAGATCCCAGAAATGTTAAGTCCAAAGGAGTAATCATCATCTGCACACATGCACAGAGCAAAGCACATTATTGTGGAGTAACTTGGCAAGTCAGGCAGCATCTGTGGAGGGAATAGACAGGTGACGTGAAATGCCGCCTATCCATTCCGTCTTGCACATGCTGCCTGACCCCTTGGGTTACTCCAGCACTTTGTGTTTGCTCAAGAATCCAGCATCTGCAATTTCTTGCATCTGTACAAAGATTAAGGGCGGCACGGTGGCTCAGCGGTTGCTGCCTTACGGAACCAGCACCAGAGTTGCTGCTTTACAGCGCCAGACACCCTGGCTTGTCTGTATGGAGTTCGTAGGGTCTCCCTGTGACCATGTGGGTTTTCTCTGGGTCCTTCCACACTCCAAAGACGCACAGATTTGTAGGTTAATTGGTTTGGTATAATTGTAAATTGTCCCTCGTGTGTGTCGGATAGCATTAGTGTGCTGGGATCGCTGGTCGGCGCGGACTCGGTGGGCCAAAGGGCCTGTTTCTGCACTGTCTCTCTAAACTAAACTATAATAAAGTGAACTAAACTAAATTAAATTAAACTAAGCCAGTTTAGATCACAAAACCTCCCCCTTATTTTGAAAAAAACATCTAGGAATTGAACATTAACCGGGGAAACTGATGGTTGCTTAGACATTTGTTCCTTGACCTAGTCTGCACTGCAGCAATTTCATTCCACAACATACATAAACAAAATTGGACTTTTAATAACAGCCCTAGTAGCAAGGATTATTGAAACAGTTATCTCAACATTGATTATTCCTATTCTTTATCATGTGCAAACCTATTAGCACTCGGGAAAAAATAACCTTGGGATGTCTGTAAGACACTTAAACAGATAAAAAAATAACTTGCAAGAGATGACAATCTGTCTAAACAAACTTACAAAAAGGAAACTATTATCATCTTAGTACATATTGACATAACCTTCTTGGAATATATGATTCCAGAATTAACTTACTGCTCGTCCTCAAAGTAAACGAACTTAGCTTGTGTCAAATTTCAAATTATCTAAGTGGTACGCAGTGTGTGAATCAAATATTTCTTAAACCAAATCCGTCAATAGTGCCCTTCATAATGTTTGGGACAAAGACCCATCATTTATTTATTTTCCTCTGTACTCCACAATTTGAGATTTGTATTAGAAAACATCACATGTGGTTAAAGTGCATGTAGTCAGGTTTTAATAAAGGCCATTTTTTATACATTTTGGTTTCACCATGTGAAAATTACAGCAGTGTTTATACATAGTCCCCCCATTTCAGGGCACCATGATGTTTGGGACACAGCAATGTCATGTAAATGAAAGTAGTCATGTTTAGTATTTGTTGCATATCCTTTGCATGCAATGATTGCTTGAAGTCTGCGATTCATGGACATCACCAGTTGCTGGGTGTCTTCTCTGCTGATGCTCTGCCAGGCCTGTATTGCAGCCATCTTTAGCTTCTGCTTGTTTTGGGGGCTAGTCCCCTTCAGTTTTCTCTTCAGCATTTAAAAGGCATGCTTAATTGGGTTCAGATTGGGTGATTGACTTGGCCACTCAAGAATTGACCATTTTTTAGCTTTGAAAAACGACATTGTTTCTTTACAAAGATAGCATAGAATGAACCACCAGCCAATGAGTTTTGAGGCATGTGTTTGAACTTGAGCAGATAGGATGTGTCTATACACTTCAGAGTTCATTATGCTACTGCCATCAGCAGTTGTATCATCAATGAAGATAAGTGAGGCAGTACCTTCAGCAGCCATACATGCCCAGGCCATAACACCACCACCACCGTGTTTCACAGATGAGGGTATGCTTTGGGTCTTAGGCAGTTCCTTCTCTCCTCCATACTTTGCTCTAGCCATCACTCTGATATAAGTTAATCTTCATCTCATCTGTCCACAAGACCTTTTTCCAGAACTGTGGTTGCTCTTTTAAGTACTTCTTGGCAAACTGTAACCTGACCATCCTATTTTTGCCGCTAACCGGTGGTTTGCATCTTGCAGTGTAGCCTCTGTATTTCTATTCATGAAGTCTTCTGTGGACTGTGGTCATTGACAAATCCACACCTGACTCCTGAAGATTGTTTCTGATCTGTCGGACAGGAGATTTTTCTTTATTATAGAGAGATTTTTTCTGTCATCAGCTGAGGAGGTCTTCCTTGGCCTGCCAGTCCCTTTGCGATTAGTAAGCTCACCAGTGCTCTCTTTCTTCTTAATGATGTTCCAAACAGTTAATTTTGGTAAGCCTAAGGTTTGGCTGATGTCTCTGACAGTTTTATTCATATTTCTCTGTCTCATAATGGCATCTTTGACTCTCATTGGCACAACTTTGGTCCGCATGTTGATAAACAGCAATTTACAAAGGTGATTGAAAAACTGGAGGAAAAACCAGGTGCTGAGAGCTCTCATACCTGCATTAAGGAGGCAATTAAACATACCTGAGCAATTATAAACGCCTGTGAAGCCATTGTGTCCCAAACATTATGGTTCCCTGAAATGGGGGGACTATGTATAAACACAGCAGTAATTTCTACATGGTGAAACCAAAGTGTATAAAAATGCATTCAATAAAATCTGACAATGTGCACTTTAACCACATGTGATTTTTTTTCTAATACAAATCTCAAATTGTGGAGTACATAGGCAAATAAATAAATGATGGATCTTTTGTCACAAACATTATGGAGGGTACTGTATATACATCCAAAACTTTAAGCGTAAATCATCTCAACAGATGAAAGCATCTTCCCTCTCCTCCATTTCCCACAACAAAGATAAAAGCAAATATTTAGCAAATCTTTCAATATGTAAACAGATGTAATACATCAAATGTTATATATCATGTAAATAATATAATTTATAGTTATTAAATTAAATTCTACAATCTACAGTTTATAGTTCTGGGCCATTTTATTTTTGGTTAAAACCTGGCAAATCTTAATCTCCCAAATAATTTAAACCTGTTAAATGGAAAAATTCTTTCAGCAGACGAAAGAATAGCACCGGAACTGTTTACTTGATATAATTTAAAGGCTATGCAATCTTTCTGCAGCCATATCATTTATAGGCTCCAGCTTTTCTTGGTCATCGGTGCCAACTCTGATTTGTTCTGTGCCTTTTCACCCCCCCCCCCCCAGCATCCTGGTAAACCACTTTTATACTCTCTCCAAAATCTCCGTCTGCTTCTGTAATGGGCAGACCGGAACTTCAAACGATACTCCAAATGCAGACTCACCAAATTTTAATAAACATTAACAAAAATGAAATGCAATTTAGTGTCACTTTAGTACTACAGGCAAAGTGCTCATAGAGAAAAGTGCAAGGGCTGCAACGAGGTAGATTGGAAGATCGGGACTACATCCTTAGCATTTTGAGAGGTTCATGAGTCTGATCATAGTGGGGAATAAGCTGTTTTGAATTTGGTGGTACATGCTTTCCATCTTTTATATCTTCCCTATCATAGAAACATAGAAAATAGGTGCAGGAGTAGGCCATTCGGCCCTTTGAGCCAGCATCGCCATTCAATGTGATCATGGCTGATTATCTAATATCAGTACCCAGTTCCTGCTTTGTCCCCAATATCCCTTGATTCCTTTAGCCCTGAGAGCTGAATCTAACTCTCTCTTGAAAACATCCAGTGAATTGCCCTCCGCTGCTTTCTGTGGCAGAGAAATCCACAGATTCACAACTCTCTGGGGGAAGTAGTTTTTCCTCATCTCAGTCCTAAATGGCCTACCCCTTATTCTTGAACTGTGACCACCTGGTTCTGGACTCCCCCCAACATCAGGAACATTTTTCCTGCATCTAGCCGGTCTAATCCTTTAAGAATTGTTAATGTTTCTATAAGATCCCATCTCATCCTTCTAAATTCCAGTGAATACAAGCCTAGTCGACCCATTCTTTCATCATATGCCATGCGTCCTCTACCCCACAGGAAAAGGGTGAAGAGGGAATGACGGGGTGTGAGCAACCCAAGATCATGTTGTAGCGTGGTGTAGATGGAGTCGAGGAGGGGGAGGCTGGTCTGTCTGATGCACTGAGCTATGTTTTCAACTCTGCAATTTTTTACAGTCTTGGACAGAGCAGTTGCCATAACAAGATGTGATGCATCCCGATAGGATGCTATCTGTAGAAATTAGTAAGAGTTGTTGGTGACATGCCGAATTTCCTTAGCCCTCTGATGAAGTAGTGATGTTGGTGCACATTCTTGGAAATACTGTCAATGTGGTTCAACTTGCTGATATTTCCACCTCAGAACATGAAGCTTTCAACCATCTCCACTTTGGCACCATTGATGCAGACTAGGTTCTTTTCTGATAAATATGTTGTTAAACGTCAGGTCCATGATAAAGGGAAAAAACTGAATTGAAGTGCAGCTGATCTTTTATCTTGTATAAAAAGGAGGATGGGATAAAACTCTCTTGAACTGTTCACTATTACTATCATTATATTTGGTGATACATTACAGGAGACTGAGGAGCAGTGGTCAGGAATGCAGCCAAATCGAGAAATGCTGCTGTAATGTTTAATTACTGGGTTAAACTCATTAATCAGCTATTAGATGAGAAGTAGTCCAAAGAAGAGAGGACTAGACTTTAGAGATACAGCATGGAAACAGGCCCTTCGGTCCACCAAGTCCGAGCAGACCAGAGATCACCCCGTACACTAGCACAACACTACACACTGGGGACAATTTACAACTTTACCTAAAGTTAATTAACCTACAAACCTGTACGTCTTTGGATATGGGAGGAAACCTGAGCACCCGTAGAAAACCCACAAGGTCACATGGAGAATGTACAAACTCTGTACAGACAGCACCCATAGTCGGTATCGAACTTCGGTCCCTGGCGCTGTAAGGCAGCAACTATACTGCTGCGTCTCTGTGCCACCCCCTTCGACTAAGGTCAAAGATCTTTTCCATTGCCAAATCAGTAAATGCTGGGAGTTAAGAACCACTAACATATCTTTGCCTTGTGCAGTTCTTAGTTATTTGGCTTAAATACATTCAGATTTTCACCTATGATAGATTGGGGACTCAAAATATGAAGTATTAATTTAACCTTGAACCATGCATTAGTAATTTTTAAAGGATAAATAAATCAGTAACACTGCTAAAATATTAGATTTTATTATCGCGATGGTGTCACTAAGACAGATAATGCCTGCTGTTAAACTAAAGCATTTGTTAGAAATTCTTGGGATGTTGAACGTAAATGCAACAATTAACATGCAGTTTAAAACAAATATTCTGGAGTACTTTCAGTTTCGTGCTCCATGGGAAGAAACATATTGGCATCAAAAGGGAGTAAAATGGCCAATGAACTGTCATTGAGCAAAGAAGAAAAACAAGGTTGATAATGTAATATTACCTGTTGCTTAAACATTCTCAATAACAGATGGCACGTATTAAGTGTGAATGTGTTGAGATTGCGTTTAATTGCAATTTTGAGGTGAATTCAGTACAGACTTTTAAGTTAAAAATGAAAGTTAAACAAGCAGTATTAAGTGGAAATAATCATTCAGGAAGGCTGTGAAACATAAACAGCTGCATGGATCTCTCAGACTGCATTACCTGTCTGTGTGCTAAATCCTAAAACTTTCCTGGAAGGACTAATAGACACAAAATGCTGGAGTAACTCAGTGGCGCAAGGAGCATCTCTGGAGAAAAGGAATGGGTGACGTTTTGGGTTGAGACCCTTATTTGGACTGAATATGTATATTGATTCTCTAATTTCAAGTAACCCTTGCATTCCCTCTCTCTGTGTCCCTCCCCCATCCTATTAGTTTAATTGTTAATATCCCTTTGTTGCCACCTCCTCCATAGGACCGTTGTGGACTCCTTGGCATTCAGTGCCGGTTCTGATTTGTTCTGTACCTATACATACCTCTGGTATCACTCTCCCCTGACTCTCAGTCTGAAGAAAGGTTTCAACCTGAAACGTCACCCATTCCTTCTCTCCAAAGATGCTACCTGTCCCGCTGAGTTACTCCAGCATTTTGTGTCTACCTTTGATTTAAACCAGCATCTGCAGTTCTTTCCCACACTGAGGTACTAGTTGTATGCAGTGCAGTCCAAGGATCTGCAGGTGCTGGTTTTCACCAAAGATAGACACAAAATGCTGGAGTAACTCAGCGGGACAGGCAGCATTTCTGGAGAGAAGGAATGGGTGAGAAGGGTCTCGACCTCAAATGTTACCCATTCCTTCCCTTCAGAAATGCTTCCTGTCCCGTTGAGTTACTCCATCATTTTGTGTCTATCAGCAGTGTTAGACAAGCCATGCCGCTGGAGATGCATCGCCAACGATTTCAAACCAACACACGATGCTGAGCTCTGTCATGGGAAGGCGCCAACTCGTAGAGAGAGGCAAAGAGCCAAGAGTCCACAAAGCCTCCTCAGAAAAATGAAAGCCACATTCCCACCCACATCTTGGAAAATCTCAGGCCTGTGACCACTCAAAATGGAGAAAAATATTCGGGATGGAATGGAGAATCTTGACTGAATACATCAGAAGCCAGCAAAAGAAGTAGCCATATGCCCACCTCCTCAGCAAGCCATATGCCCACCCTGTCATCCATTACCTGAGTGGGAAAAGTCTGCCGTTCCCACATTGGCCTCATCAGTCACCCACAACCCACAAATCTGGAGTCATGCTAGATCCCAGTGGACTGCCTAAGAAGAACCTGTTATGACTTTGTAACCAAAGAACTGGTATAGCACAGTGGGAAGATTCCTGCCTCTTTGAATTAGCGCGCCACAGTTTCAAATCTCACAAAAGGGCTGACATTTCAGAGCAGCATTAATTACTTTTTTACAGATGGGATATGAAACTGATGTCACTGTAGGCTCAACTGCATGTGAAGGATCACTGATGGTGGTTTTTATTCGCAGATATAAAAACAGAAAATGGTGGAAATCTGAAGAGATCTATTTCTTTGTCCATGGTTACTGCCTGACCTGAGTATTTCCAGCATTTTTTGTTTGTATTTCCAATTTCTGGCACCGACAGTATTTTGCTTTTGTTACTTTTAGTGTTCAGGTTAATGTGAATTCCTTAATTGATACCTCTCCCTTGTACCTCACTGCAAAGATGGGATTGAGATTCATGGTAGAATCATTGAGACTTGCAACACTGGAAGAGACCATTTTATCCATTATGCCTTTGCCTGGTATTAATGTAAGCCGACACAAGAAAATTGAAAGTAAGAATTTGCATAAAGTAAGAATTCCATTGTTCCAGTGCCTGTGGCAAATAAATGGGCAGCACGGTGGCGTAGAGTTAGAGTTGCTGCCTTACAGCATCAGAGACCCAGGGTTGATCCTGACCATCAGTGTCTATACGGAGTTTGTATGTCCACCCCCCCCGTGACTTGCATGGGTTTCCTCCGGGCGCTTCAGTTTCCCCCACATTCCAAAGATGTACAGGTTTGTAGGTTAATTGGCTTTGGTAAGAATTGGGCCGAAGGGCCTGTTTCTGCACGGTATCTCTAAACTGAACTAAACTAACATGGTATTGACTCTCTTGATGCTCAGCAGTTCAGGCATCATCTGTGGGGAGAGAAACAGAGTTAATGTGTCAGATTAGAACAAGAAAATTCATAATCTTCACCAGGTTGGGCAGCATACAGGAACAAAGATATGGATCTTCGAACATTTTCAATTTTTATTGTAGAAAGAAAAAAATCATTGTATTGAAAGACACTTAAACAAGTACATGGATAGTGTAGGTTTAGAGGTATATGAGCCAGGCACAGGCAAATGGGATAAACTTGGTTAGGTAATTTGGTCAGCACGGGTTAGTTGGCCGAAGGGTCTGTTTGTGTTGCATGATAGTGATATCTTACCAGTACCTGAATCACAAAGATATCAATTTCATATCCCATTTGCAATATGGCCATCAGTCCCGCTGTGAGGTTGGCTGTGTATTGAAGTAAAAATTAGCTGTTTGGGTGGCACAGTGGCGCAGCAGTAGAGTCAAGGGCCGGTCCCACCAGCATGCGCCTGCATGCGGCGAGCGCGACCAAACCGGAAGCGGGGGCCGCGCGGAGGTCGAGTGAGTGACGTGAAGTTCGAGCAAAGTCCGCGGGAAGTTCGCACGTGACGTACGGCGTCAAGACGCTGCGTACGGCGTCAAGATAACAAGTCCAGAACAGGGGGTCACAGTTTAAGGATAAGGGGGAAATCTTTTAGGACCGAGATGAGGAAAACATTTTTCACACAGAGAGTGGTGAATCTCTGGAATTATCTGCCACAGAAGGTAGTTGAGGCCAGTTCATTGGCTATATGTAAGAGGGAGGTAGATGTGGCCCTTGTGGCTAAAGGGATCAGGGGTTATGGAGAGAAGGCAGGTACAGGATACTGAGTTGGATGATCAGCCATGATCATATTGAATGGCGGTGCAGGCTCGAAGGGCCGAATGGCCTCCTCCTGCACCTATTTTCTATGTTTCTATGTTAAGACGCTGCGTATGCCTGTCGAGGTGGTGCGTACGGCGTCGAGGCAGCTGCGGGCCGGCAGGCCGTTGCCGCGCGGAATTTTTGAACACGGTGAGTTTTTCGGAGCCCCGCACGACGTCGGGACCTGCTCCGCACAACTCCATACAGCTCCGGCGATCGAAGTGGGACCGGCCCCGCGAGGCCGTACGACTCAAGCGACCACGTTAGGTCGCGCTTGCCGCATGGAGTCGCATGCTCGTGGGACAGGCCCTTTACACTCTTACAGAGCCAGAGACCCAGGTTCAATCCTGACTACGGGTGCTGTCTGTATGGAATTTGTGTATTCTTCCCGTGACGTGTGTGGATTTTCTCCGGATGCTCCAGTTTTCTCCCACATTCCAAAGACGTGCATGTTTGTAGGTTAATTGGCTTTGGTAAGATTGTAAATTGACCTTAGTGTGTGCACTGGTGCATCGGGTGATCGCTGGTCGGGGTGGATTTGGTGGGCCGAAGAGCCTGTTTTCGTGCAGTTTCTCTAAAGTAAATTGATAGAGACAATAATCTCCCCACTTTGCTACACCAGCTCTTCGGTTGCAAAGTAATGACAGCTTCTTCTTAAGCAGTCCCTCGGGGGCAAGCATGACTCCAGTTTTGTGGTTTCTGAGATGAATGATGAGGCCAACATGAGAGCCACAGAAGTTTGCACATGGTGCAGGTAGTGGCTAATGGTGTAAGCATATGCCCAGCTTGTGAGGGGATCCACTCAATTTCCTTATCACCCCAGTTTGCAGTTATCGGTCCTGTATTTATTTGATATTAATGGTTTTGGAGAAACCAACAGCAGGATTTAAATCAAATGCATTGCAAATCAATATAGCAACTACTGCCAAAATTGACGATCATGATAGAAATTTGTTGACAAATTTAGCTGTGAGGAAGTCTCTTGTTTTGCAGTTTAGTCTTTACTAAGCAAGTTATAGTAATTTGAGAAGCGTTGATTAAAAAGCAGTGTTTAATGGAAACAATACAAAATCCTACAAGACTCTATTACAATCTACAGTACTGTATGGATGCGATACTTGGATTATAGTTCTATTGCTGCCATGTTTTGAAACTTAATATTATTCATTTGCTTTGCCTTTGAAAAATTGTTTTAATTAAATTTTTAATATTCACTTGTATTTAGTCATAGAATCATACCACACGGAAACAAGCCGACCAAGATGCTCTAGCTAAGCTTGTCCCATTGCCTGTGCTTGCCCCATATCCCCCTAAACATTTCTATCCATGTCCCCCTCCAATTGTCTTTTAATACTGTGTCAAAAACACTTCAACTGGACATGTTCATCTACCAGTAACATTAACTTGGCTTTGCTCTCTCCACCGATGCTGCCGACTCCAGCATTCGCAGCGCAATTAAAACTGGGGTTAATTTGTGATTATTTGTTTTGATTGGTCTAGTTACTAATTGGATTGCTGGTTAGGGAATGATTCCATGAATGTTGCTTGGTCTGTTGAGTAGTTTCAGCATTTTCAGTTGATATTTCCACTTTCCTGCAGTATCTGCAGTATTTTGATTTTTCAAAAGAATTTGCAATGTGAGTAAATGAAATAGATTCTGAATAAGGGTCCCTACTTGAAATGTCACCGGTTCATATTCTCCAGAGACACTGTTTGACCTGCTGAGTTGCTCCAGCAGTTTGTGTCCTGTTAAAATCAGCATCTGCAATTCCTTGTTTCTACAGACAAAACAAAATGTTAGATGGCAGTTGTGGGGAGCAGATGGGACAAACACTAGCTTTCTGTACCAAATAACTTGATGGATGTATATCTCGTGTAAAACCACATAGAACATAGAACAGTACCGCACAGGAACGGGCCCTTTATCCCACAATATCTGTGCTGAACATGATGCCAAAGTAAACTAATCTCATCTGCCTGTAAATGATCCATATTCCTCTATTCCCTGCATTTTCATGTGCCTATCGAAAACCCTTTTAAATACCTCTAACGCATCTACTCCAACCACTGCCCCTGCCAATGCGTTCTAGGCCCCCAGCACTGTGTAAAAAATACTTGCCTTGCACATCTCCATTTCTCACTCTCACTCTCACCTTATAGATATGCCCTCTAGTGTTGGACATTTCCATCCTGGGGACGAAAGGTTCTGACTGTTTATTCTATCTGTGACTCTCATATATAATTCTACCGTTTATATACTTCTATCAAGTCTTCCCTCAACCTCTGACATCTTTTTTCTGATGTGGGAGGAAACTTTCTCCAAAGGAGAGATACCTTCTCCAGTCTCCACATCTTTTCTGCATTGGGGCGAACAGAGCAACACGCAATAGTCCAAATGCAGCCTAACCACGTCAGTGAAGTTGCAGGAAACGGCAATTGAGAATGGTTGAGGCCCAGGAAATACTGGCTTCTACCCTTGGCAGTGTACATGGTTCCTGTAAACCGAAGGATCAGTATTGAAATAATGGGAATATACGTCACAGTGCTCTTACAGACCAATGTCAGCCTGTTGCAAGTGAAGTCGGGCACGGATCATATTATTTCCAAAAATTAATGAGCTAACCAGAAGGTGGATTAAGCAAACAGATCGGAGGGTCACAAAGGGATTTAAGGTTCATGTTTTAAGTAGGATAATAGATACACCGTTAAGTGGGAATTTAATTCATTGACCACACACTGATACACAAGTTAGGCCGTTGCAAATCTAGATATATGTCTTTCACATAACAAATTTTTTTTTTTTTTTAAATTAAACGACAAGGATCATATAAGACCTATTTTTTCTGTCTTGTTTAATGAAATACTTTTCTTTCCCACCTCTTCCATCCCAGAGTTACATGCCGCACAGAGATTTGGTCATTACCATCTGTGACATGCAAACAATTTTGTTTGCTTTGCACCTCTGCAGCAAAATCTCTTGTTAGCAACTGCGTCATTGCTGTCAATGGCGAGGAGTTACATTGTAGAAAGTCATAGTTTGAAAATGTGGTTTTTAAACCCTTTGTGAAGGGATTTTTTTAAAGTGGTTGTGTGAAAATGATAAACCGTGCACTTTTATATCAGAAGTATATCGAAACCCTGTGGTTGTTTTGACTATGATTAAGAGCAAATAGTGTGTGTAAAGAATCCTAGATGCGATGTATGAATGATGCAAATAATTGAGGATGGACCAGTTTACATGCTGTTAAATACTCAGCTACTATGTTATTTGGATGTTGTTTGGATAAAAATTGATTTTGTGGACTTGGCCATTCTTCAGGCATATACTTATTGGGTGAGCAGTTACACTGAAATTACAGGGCAGTTGAATTGCAGTTTGGATTGTAAGGCAGGCATTTTCAGGGGGAGCACAATGGCGTAGTGGTAGAGTTGCTGTCTGACTCCGCCAGAGACCCGAGTTTGATCCTGCTTACGGTTGCTGACTGTATTGAGTTTGTACGTTCTTCCTATGACCGTGTGGGTTACCTCCAGGTGCTCCGGCTTCCTCCCACACTCCAAAGACCTGCAACTTTGTAGCTTAATTGGCTTTGGCAAAATTGTCCCTGGTGTGTGTAGGATAATGCTAGTATATGGTGTGATCGGGTATAGCGAAGGGCCTGTTTTCACACTATTTCTAAAATCTCAAAAGTAAATCCTTGTCTATGTATTTTTTTTTCGCTGTGCGATTGAAACTTTAGCTCTCCTGATAAGGTCTGAGCACTGCTCCCCTGAATTTAATAATCATGAAACTTCAGAGACTATTGTGAGTGAAAAGGGAAAAGGAGAGAGCAGAATCCTTCCTATTTAAACACTTCAGGTTACATAGGTTTAAAGTACTAAGAAGGTCTAAATACTTGAGTACGTCGAGAGATAAGTCTGACGCTGCTTTGAATTTACTCCTGGTTTAATGTAGACTCAGCCCTTGTGTTCTTTCTTGCCTTATTCCCATCATTTGACTGTCATCACAATGTGGTTTATAAGGCATGATCTGCTCAAGTTGCATAATGTGCTTCCCATGTTACTGTTGTGACTGTCGTCCAATAAAGTGCTTTGGAACAAGTTGAGAGGGATGTTAAGATTTTATTGCTTAGAAATTCCAGACTATTCCTTGGGTAACTGATGCTAATCTGATTGAATGGAGACTGCTCTATTTGCTCTAATATCTGAAAAACAAAACCATGCAATCATGCCTCGGACATTTTTGTGATTGACAATTGGTGTCTGGTACTCTGCTCCTGGTCCGGGGCCGACAAGATCAATCTCTGTGTCAGTGATACAGCAGCAGTGACATTGCCTTGAATCTTGTCTTATGCCATGTGTGACTTGGATGCTGAGCAGTAGCCTGGTGGATGAAAGGCTAGCACAGAGGAGGTTCAGTGGAGCACAAGATGTCCAAAGGTTGGGTCTGGGGGAGACCGAGAAGCAGTAGTTAAGGTTGGGAGGGGAGAGAGTATTGGAGCATTTATAGAGAAATGTTTTAGAAAATGAGTTGGTGGAGGCAAAGCTGATTGTGGGGTGGGTGGGAGGGAGGTGGTTGAGGATAATTGAAGGGGATTGTCCCAAGTATTATCCATGTTTTTCACTTACCTGTAGGTTTCTGTGGGATTCTCATAGTCTTCACCTAGGAGTTCCCTACGAGTTCCCTGCAAGATTCAGATTCAGATTCAGATTCAATTTTAATTGTCATTGTCAGTGTACAGTACAGAGACAACGAAATGCATTAGACAACAAAATGCATTGCATGCATTAGACAACGAAATGCAAGACAATGTTGTCCAAGCACCCTGCAATGCTTAAAAACCACAGACCAACGCATGAGGAACCATGCGAGACTGTGCATCCCTGATGCCAAAATTTTATTGTCATCAAAGATGAACTCGTCGCAAGAAGTGCTTGGTCCAATTTCATAATTAGGCAGCATTTCTGGTCTCCAGAAGTGCTGTATGACTCGCTGAGTTACTCCAGCGCCTTGTGTCCAACTTTGGTATAAACCAGCATCTGCAGGAAAGTTTCTATTTTTGGAGGAGCTGGTTAACTGTATTGATCTACAGATCATTGCAGCATTTTCTATTATCATTTAATTTTATTACGATTATTCCTGTTTTTGAAACCATTCAAACAATTTATCTTTCCTGATAAGTATAGTTATACTTATACAACATTGTTTTTTGTTTTATTTTTTAGGTACAACTTGTCAGCAGCAAGATGCTTCCATGAACAAAAGTGAAGATCTGAGCAATGTCCAAGAGATGTCGGCCAAACGTCTAGTTATTGGTTCATTGGAGCTCCGGCTGGACAGTAGCTCTGTCCACAGGATACTGAAGATGGTGGCGTGTGGGCTCAATCATGAGTATGAACCGTACAGCAAGCCGAACTCAGGTTAAATATAAATTATATAAACTTTGGAGAAATAGCACGGAAACAGGCCCTTCGGTCCACTGAGTCCGCTCCGACGAGCGTTCACCCAGCACACTGGTACTACCCTACCCATGAGGGATAATTTTACCAAAGCCAATTAACCCACAAACCTGTAGGTCTTTGGAATGTGGGAGGAAACTGGAGCATCCGGAGAAAACCAGCACGGTCACAGTGAGAACGTACAAAGTCCGTGTAGACAGCACGTACGGTTAGGATTAAATATGGGTCATTGGTGCTGTAAGACAGCAACTCTAACGCGCTATATTTTATAGTCACATTAAAAGTAACTACTTGGGCTGCATGGGAATGTGCTAAAAAAATTGTTGGTGGGGATGGAAGAACATACCAGGGAGCTGTGAAGGGAATGTTCCATTTGAAATGTTGACAGGGAAGAGAATAACAATATGTGAGTGGTTGTGGAATCTTGTTGGAGTTGATGAAATGGGGTTCCAAGAAGCTGAGTGGATCATACTGTAAGTATGTTTGATGGAATGGACAATTTTTGTGTTGTAAATTCAATGGAAATGTACTTAATACTGTGAAGAGGCTTGGTTAGAGTGGATGTAGAGGATGTTTCCATTAGTGGGAGAGTCTAGAACTGGAAGTCATAGCCTCAGAATTAAAGAACATTCTTTTAGGAAGGCGTTGAGGATAAATTTCTTTAGTCAGAGGGTGGTGAATCTGTGGAATTCTTTGCCACAGAGGCTGTAAGTCAGTGGATATTTTTAAGGCAGAGAGATGATTCTTGATTAGTACTGGTGTCAAAGGTTATGGGGAGAAGGCAGAAAAATGGGTTTAGGGGGGAGAGATAGATCAGCCATGATTGAATGGAGGACTTGATGGGCCGAATGACCTAATTCTAGTCCTATTCCTTATAACTTTGATCACAATTATGTTAATTGTATTTCTATTGTTGTACAGTTTGACAAAATGGTGATTCTGTGACGATTACTTAAAAATTAGGTGCAATTTATTTTATAGACGTGTGAGTACTGTTTAGTTCATGGTTATGTGTACCTAGGTACACTGAAAAGCAACTGATGATGATACCTTATGTTACTGTTACCGTTACTTTATGTTACTGGTGATACTGTTGCGGGCTATCCAGTCAGTGGAAAGACAACACATAATTACAATCGAGCCACCCACAGTGTACAGATACACTATTGCTTAGAGATAACGTTTATTAATATCAGACTACACTTTTTTTCACTATATTATCAGCTTTGCTTGTTCCTTGAAGATCATAATGGTGAATAATGCTAAAGGGTTCCATTGTGAAATACATTCTCTATCTGCAGAACACTTGAGGTTTGTGCAAATATCTTGCACCATGTCTCATCAACATGCATGTATGCATGCTGGCCTTCATTGACATAATTCAACAATTGAAGCTAGTCTTTGAAGCCATACTATATATAGCCTTGCATCTACTCTTGTAACAGTTGGTAAGATCATCAGATCTGGAATTCCTTCTGTACAATTTGCTCTCAAACTATCTTTGTATGATATTGACAGAGTTTCTGGTGACTCAGTGAAATTTTGTGGATTGGAGTAAACCTTTTTTTGGACATTAACATTATTCACATTTTTTTGCAGTTACTGTTAAGGTTTATATTTTGACTTGTCACATCACACTGCCTATAGATTTATAGCAGTCCCACTACAGTACCCACTCATTCACAATGTTTAATTTAGTTTAGTTTAGAGATATAACTTGGAAACAGGCCCTTTGGCCCACCGAGTCCATGTTGACCAGCGATCACCCGTGGATTAATTCTACCCTACATGCTAGGGACAATTTACAGAAGCCAATCTTCTTTGGAATGTGGGAGGAAACTGGAGCACCTGAAGAAAATCCACGCAGTCGCAGGGAGAACGTACAAACCCATACAGACAAGCACCCGTAGTCAGGATTGAACCTGGGTCTCTGGTGCTGTGAGACAGCAACTCTACAGCTGCACCACTGTGCCGCATACTACACCACACTTATGCAGTACTTTGAAAACGGACACTGTTTTTAGTATATAATTTATTGAAAATTATCCAATCAAATATTTGCTTTCCCAAATTAGTGATATTTATGTCAATATTGTCCCTTTGAAACCTTTCAGAAACTGAGGATGAAAACAGAACATTGCCGAGCCAAGAGGAAGTTGCAGCTTTGGAAGAATATATTCCAACAAGATTAACATGCATAACTATTTTAAAATGCACGTTTACAATTACACTGGCTGAGTTCAACCTTCTGGACAATTTATTTCCTATAATTTTAGGTCAAAAGGTAACAAGCCCTTTTCTTAAAAAGGCCTTTTAAAAATGTATGCTAAAAGGAGGTGGGAGTTTTTCTTTTTTCCATTGGATTTCTTCAAATAAATTTGTAAATTTGATGACGACAATTGGCTTTAAACAACACCAGATTTGCTTTCTGTCATATTCTGATTCAAATTGTAAATCATAAAATAATAAAATGTAATACCCTTTCAATTAAATATAAGGAATCTGGATGGTTTGTAATGACAAATGCATTTAATACGAAATAATCTAAGAACTGCAAAGGAGAGTTGCTTTGAACCTGCTTTTCCATTCAATGGGGACATTTTTGACTTTTTTTCAGCACCACCATCTTACTTGATGTGGTCAGGTGTTCTGAAATTAGCAATTTATGACATGCAGAGTGAATATGTGGATAATGACAATATTTTTATGCTGTCAACACAGATTTCAGAAAATAAGATTCTGCTGGACAATTTTGTAATGTTTTGATTTTGGGGTTGGTGTATTACATTAGCTATTGGAGAAAATTAAGAGGTCTGGAATTAAAGGCAGATTCAGAAACGTATTTCATGCACCGCATCTCATATTATTTGTCCACTCAAAATATGATCTGCAATGCATGTATTTAGTATATGATTTAAAAAAAAGATTTACATAAAAGTAACATAAATATTTTGTTGTTTCAGCATTCCTTGCCTTATTTAAGTGCTCCACATTTTCATCCATTGCGACCCTTACCTGCCTTGAGAGTACAGGTGGACAAAGTTAGTTTGGAACATTCAGTGCCAATGTATGCTGGACAACTTATACCCACTGTCAGCAGCCTTAATCAGCCACCTGATAACTTGTTGCATTGCTGTTATGTTCACTGTTGTGTCAAGGTAATATGTTCTTTATCAGCATTTTTTAATTCGTTCCATTCAAAGTTTCTCACTTTGATTTAAACATGTAATTATTCTTTGAAACATGCCATCGGAGTTGCAAACCTTGATTGAGAGCTTTGAAAATACTTTTCGGGAATAGTAAATTTGGTTCGGAGTCGCAAGGATGTTGTAGATGTTTGCAAATATTATTTGTAACTTAAGAAATTGAATTAAACCATGACATTCTGGTATCTGTAGCATGGAGTGCAGATGCTGGTTATATCAAAGATAGACACAAAGTGCTAGAGTAAGCAGATCAGGTTGGGATGGTTACCAACCTGAAATGTCACCCATCCTTTTTCTCCAGAGATGCTGCATGACCCGCTGAGTTATTCCAGCACTTTGTGTCTACATTCTGACATTATTAGATATTCTGGTATTTACTTTATTGAATGTTGTTCCATTGTGGCCAGATATTTGAAACACTGATCTACTTAAGTTTCCCTGTTGTCTTATACAGCTATAGAAACATAGAAAATAGTTGCAGGAGTAGGCCATTCGGCCCCTCGAGCCTGCACCGCCATTCAATATGATCATGGCTGATCAGCCAACTCAGTATCGTGTACCTGCCTTCTCTCCATACCCTCTGATACCTTTAGCCACAAGGGCCGCATCTAACTCCCTCTTAAATATAGCCAATGAACTGGCCTCAACTACCTTCTGTGGCAGAGAATTCCAGAGATTCACCACTCTCTGTGTTAAAAATGTTTTTCTCATCTCGGTCCTAAAAGATTTCCCCCTTATCCTTAAACTGTGACCCCTTGTTCTGGGCTTCCCCAACATCGGGAAAAATCTTCCTGCATCTATCCTGTCCAACCCCTTAAGAATTTTGTAAGTTTCTATAATCTTGGTCAGCACAACGGTATTAATGAAACAATATTATTTGATTAATAATGAGAATTTTTAATAACAAATTCTTTAACTCTCTCTTTTTAATTGAACTTTCTTAATATTCCTTCATCAAATATTCTGATCCTTGACCTTGAATGTCTTAAAATCTTTAATGCTCATTTAGGTGCTGTGGAATGCAGTGCAAGAAAGTCATCCTGAATTTAGGTTCCATACAACTTTGAAATGTTTTTGTTTTGTTCGTATTGTGTTTATTATTACTTGGCACTCTAGTGAAGACAGATTATGTCTCAACCAGACTCTGATCTAATTCAGGAGATTGTAATTTGGATAGAACGTCAAATAAGGCCTTTAAGCCATAGAATCATACAGCATAGAAACAGGCCTTTTGGCCCAACTAGTCCATGTCAACCAAGATGTCCATATACACTATCCCATTTGCCTGTGTTTGACCCATATCCCACAAAATCTTTTGTATCCTTGCAGAGGGTATAGTAGAGGTTTACTGGAATGGTTGGGATGCAGAAATTAATGGAGATTAATAACTAGCGTGCACAGCCAAAGAGAGGGGGAAGCAGATTCTGTAACTGCTTTAAGGATAAAATTCTATATATACTTTAAAGCTCTCATGCAATGGGTTAATTTGGTAATTTTTTCAAAGAGCTGCTTTCTGTGTTGAGAATCTGTGAAATTGGCAGCTGTGACTTTGTTAAAAATTATACATTTAAACATTTCTAGGCAATGCCCTTTTTCGACATTTGTATGTTAATTGGCAGCAGGGTGGTGCAGCGGTAGAGTTGCTGCCTTACAGCGACAGAGGCCCGGGTTTGATCCTGACTAAGGGTGCTGTCTATAAAGAGATTGTATGTTTTCCTTGCGATCGCGTGGGTATTGTCCAGGTGCTCCGGTTACCACACATACTGCAAAGACATACAGGTTTGTAGGTTAATTGGCTTTGGTAAAAATTGTAAATTCACCCTAATATGTAGGGCAGTGTTAATGTACAGAGTGATTGCAAGTCTGCTCAGACTCGGTGGGCCAAAGGGCCTGTTTCTGTACTATATCTCTAAACTAAGCTAAACTAATAAACATTATTGCTATATTTTTAAATTAAATAATTCTGCAGGGTATCTAATGTTAGACTTTTACACGTGAAAGCTATTACATTTTTGGGTTGCAGTCTAATGAAAACTATAACCAAGTTGCGGGAAATGGCAGAGATTGTATCTTGTGTCATGCTTTCTTGCTTTTCTTTCTATTTAATAGAGGTGGTGGAATTAATAATGTATCAATGAAAACCACACTACGTCTTGCATGGTCTTTCCAGTTTAAGTACATAAGACTAAAATTTTTTGATTTGCCAGAATAGATTTTTGATCTGTTGGCTTCTAAGTTAGTGAAATTTATTCTAAAGTTGAATATGTTTCTGACATAAATCTTGTTTTTCTGAAAGTATTTCGTTAATATTTTAAAAATGTGTTGGTTGTACAATTCAGATCTACTTTCATGAAAAGTAAGCAGTTTTGCTACTGCTGTTTTGAATTTAACGTGAGGGAAACAATCCTTGTTCATTGAGACATGTGCATCTTTTCATTGGGTGTGAGGTAATGTTTCAGATTTGATGTGTTTCCATGGGTTAGTGCTTTAAGTTATTTTGGCTGTTGTGATTGCTTGGAACACATATGACAGACCGTACTGAGGAAACTTATTGAACTCGACTCTTTGAGAGAGTTGAATTGACAACAGCATAAATGCAATGATTCAGTCAGTTTAATTGTCTGTAGAAGTTGAGGCAATGATAGTGTTATCCTCATGGTTTAGGGCAACAGAAATACTACCAGAAATCTGAATTGTTAGTGGTATTATTAAAGCGTAAACAAAATATCGTGGTTGAGCCTTCCTTGTTGCCATCATCATTTGTCATCTATTAGTAGAGACAAGGAATTGCAGATGCTGGTTTTCAAAAAAGGACACAGTGCTGGATTAACAATGGATCAGGCAGCATCTCTGGAGAATATGGTTAGGTGATGTTTAGCATCGGGATCCTTCAGGCTGATTATTGGGGGAGGGGGAAGGAAAGAAAGCTGGGAGAGAGGAGAGACAGGACAAAGAATGGCAGGTGATAGTTAGACAGTTGAGGGGGTGTGATACGCAGATGGTTCAAACAAAGGTCAGAGATAAAATTGAATAATTGCGATTGTCAAGTCAGAGGAAGGTATGTAGAGGGAGAGGAGAAAGACTCGCCTATTTTGTCCCCTCCCCCTCTCCCTCCACCCACATTCCTTTCTCTGGCTCTTCGATCCTTTAGTCTCACACCCATTTGTCATCTATTGTTCATCATGGACACTGATTTTTGATCAGTTCTGGTAAAAACAAGAGAAAGAGAAAGCTGTGCTCACTAGATCAGGAGATCGCTGTTCATCTGAGATTTGAAGCCATTCTAACAGATCCTTAAATCAAAATCACAAGACCACAAGAATATGGGAGCAGGAGTTGGCCTCCAGTCTTTCAACACTGCCCCACCATTCGATATGAATATGGCTGATCAATTCCTCTTCCGTACCAGTTCCCCATAACCCTCAATTCCTAGCTCTTTCAAATATTTATCCATCTTCACCTTTAATAATATAATATTTATAACGATCTGGCTTGCAACAGTCCCACCCACACCAACCCCACACACCACACAATAATCAGTGTGAAGAATGGCCCCAACAGCAAAGTTACCTATTCATGTTGTTCAGAGATGTTGCTTGACCAGCTGAGATACTCCAACACTTAATATCTTTTCAAGATATTAATAGGTTGCATAAAACTATAGGGTGTCAGCGTCATATTGTATGCTGCTGTGAGTGGATATAAAAGTTTAGTTTAGATTAGATATACAGCATGGAAACAGGTCCTTCTGTCCACCATGTCCACGCTGACCAACGATCACCCATACACTAGTTCTATCCTACAAGCTAGGGACAATTTACAGAAACTGGAGCACCCGGAGGTCACGGAGAGAACGTACAAACTCCGTATAGACAGCACTCCTAGTCAGGATCGAACCTGTGTCTCTGGCGCAGTAAGGCAGCAACACTACCGCTGCTCCACGGTGCCAATAATTAATAATACCATAAATTATCTGTAATGCTTGGTAACCAGACCATAATGGTGCCTTGTCTCCATACTCACTGTGCTTTTGGCACTATTTGAATGCTGTCTTCTACTGCATGATTGCAAACATTTGCGAATGATTGCGAACATTTCATCAAAAGCCATCATCGTCACTTGTGGGTGCTTACTGGCTAACATGCTTTGTCGTACAGGTGCTTCCTCTCAGCTGCTGTTTTCGGCATGTTCCAGGCTACCCACCAAAACGAAAAAATATTCCTTTTGTAGAAGCTGAGTGTGGTTTTGCACCAGACCTTGCGTTGTAACTGTGCTTCATTCTTGATTTACCATGGTAACCTGAATTTGTTTGAAATGAGTAGGTTTGGACATATGGTCTGTGTTGATTCTTCAAAACACCCCATTCATATTAGTGAGCAGGTTTCCTTTTCTATCAGCACGAAAATAGCTCAGGCCCACCTGCAGCTGATTTTTACTCCCATTTACCAGTTCCCCTTTTCCTTGCTTTGTCTGGTATGCAACAAAATGGAAAGAATTAGAAGTTTCAAGAAAAGACTTTGCTTTTACAAGTTTAGTTTGTTTTTTTGTTAAATTTAGCCAGGTACATAAGGAACGGCAGAGCTAGTTACACCGTTAATGTGATTCCAAGACACAAAATGCTGGAGTAAAAGGGCCTGTCCCACTTGGCCGTCATTTACGTGACAGGCCGGTAGTGACTGACACACGACGGTCGCGCGCATCATCATGCGTCTGCACAGCTGTCTGGAGCGCGTGACATCATTTGAAGATAGACACAAAATGCAGGAGTAACTCAGCGGGACAGGCAGCATCTCTGGAGAGAAGGAATGGATGATGTTTCGGGTCGAGACTGTTCTTCAGTCTGGTGAAAGGTCTCGACCTGAAACGTCACCCATTGCTTCTCTCCAGAGATGCTGCCGGCCCCGCTGAGTTACTCCAGCATTTTGTGTCTTATCTCCAATCGTCTTGGCCCCGCTCTGGTAGTAGGTGTGGGGGCGGATCCGGCTCCGCAACGGCCGTGAGCCCCAGGCCGAGCTCGGCGATCGTTTGCCTGCTTCTGCTGCTGTTGAAGGTGAGATGTTGCGCCGCGCCAGGGTCCTGGGCCTGTCCCACTTTGGCCATCGGTTACGCGACAGGCCGGTGGCGCGCGAAGATTTCATGCAGGACGAAGTCCACACTCCTCCATGCAACTCCACACTCCTCCACACCACTCCATGTGCCCGTCCCGCGCTACCCATGCACCAAGCACACACTAGCAGGTCGCGTAAATGGACGCGAATGACGGCCAAGTGGGACAGGCCCTTAACTCAGCGGGACAGGCAGCATCTCTGGACAGAAGGAATGGGTGACGTTTCGGGTCGAGACCCTTCTTCGGACACACCCATGTCTCAGCTTGAGTTACTCCAGCATTTTGTGTCTATTTTAGTTTAAACCAGCATCTGCAGCTCCTTCGGACACTTAATGTGATTGCTATTCTGTCTGGTGCATAGGAGACCGAAATGGGATGCATGACAATTATGTGCTGATGTCCCACTAAATTACTTTCTATTTTTAACCTGTAACACTGATAAATTTACATCTTATTTTTAGAGCTCTTACAGTTTACAATAACAAATAGCTTTATCCAGATCTGCTATAAACTTCATGTATTTTCTGTGTAGTAAAGGTTTGCCTGAAAATATGGAATAAATTTAAGGGCAAGGTATTTATGGTCCATAATATTCTTAAGTACTTAGTGCAGAAACAAATAACTGCAGATGCTGGTTTACACAAAAGGACACAAAGTACTGAAGTAATTCTGTGGGTCAAGCAGCATCTCTGGAGAACACGGGGAGGTGACGTTTTGGTTTGGGACCCCTCTTCTGAGTATGAAGAAGGGTCTGGACCTGAAATATCACCTATCCATGTTCCCCAGAGATGCTGCTTGGCCTGCTGATTTACTCCAGCACTTTGTGTCCTATTCGTAAAAACTTATTCTGCTAAATTTCTATTTATTTTTTTTAACAAATTATTTCTCAGCAATGCATATTTCTTACGCACTGCCAGTGGTTGAGGCAGATTTGTTACTGGCATTTAAGAAACTATTGTATAGGCACATGGATATGGAGGGATATGGATTAAATACAGGCAGATAAGAGTTGGTTTTGACATGTTTGGCATAGACATTGTGGGCTGAGGCACCTGTTCTTGTGCTTTATAGTTCGATCTTCAATTAATTATTACAATTTCAGTGTTGATCTCAAAATATTGATGTAATGTTGCTAGTGGTTTTGAGGTATACGCTTGAGCTATGTGCATCTGGGATCATTCTGACCCATGTTTATTGTGGAGGTTTAATCACCATATTTGCCCATTTGGAACAAGGGATTGTCCTGAAATTGAGCCATGGCCACATCACAGTTCAAGGCACACCAAACTAATGTGTTAATCGGAGATACAAGGAACTGCAGATGCTGGTTTATACAAAAATATCAGGAAGTGTGAGAGTAACTCAGTGGGTCAGGCAACATCTCTAGAGAACATAGATAGGTGGCATTTTGGGTTGGGACCCTTCTTGAGACAGTTCACCCTCCCCACCCCCTCACCCGTATCCACCTGTCACTCGCCAGGCTTTATCCTACTCCCATCTCTTCCAGCATTCTCCCCTCTCCCTACCCGTAAGAAAATAAGACAAATGAGCAGAATTAGGCCATTCAGCCCATTGAGCCTGCTCCACCTTTCGATCATAGCTGATCTATTTTTCCCCTCTCACCCCCATTCTCCTGCCTTCTCTGCGTAACCTTTAATGCCCTTGCTAATCTAGGATTTATCAATCTGTACTTTAAAAATACCCAATGTCTTCACCTCCACTGCCATCTGTGCCAATGAATTCTATAGATTCTGGGGAAATAAATTCTTCTTCACCTCCATTCTACAGGTACATCCTTTTATTCTGAGACTGTGCCCTCTGGTCATAGATTCTCCAACAACTGGAAACATCCTCTCCACATCCACTCTATCTAGGCCTTTTATTATTCGCTGGGTTTCAATGAGATCCCCCTCTCACCACAATCAGCTGAAGAAGGATTCCGCACTGCAAAGCCCCTTGTCCATGTTCTCCAGAGATATTGCCTGACCTGCTGAGTTACTCAAGCACTTTGTGTCTTTTCAAGATGTTAATAAGTTGTATAAAATTATAGGGTGTTAGTGTAATCTTGCATGCTGCTGGTGAATGGATATAAAAATATTTTTCAGAGATCCAGGAGTAGTCTTCCAACTAAACAATAGTTGAATCAAGGGCTTGACTTCATACAGGCCCTCAAACTGCACTGGAATAAGTCTGTTGTGTGAAATTTTAACTGCCAGCACTGAGTAATCTTTCCTGCATATATTTATCCCCATAATCAAATTTGCGTTGGTTGTATCTATATGCATTTATGGTGATATAACAAATGCTGTATGGCATAGGTTGTGTCTTGTTTTGTAATCCATTGCAATTACAATCATTTGAGTGTTAATGTAGATAATAGATACATCAGGAGTGTCACAGTGATGGGCTTTTAAAACTATGGTAATTATGCCAAGGAACTAATTACTTAGGGATATATCACTGTCTCATTCCAGCTTCATTGTTTATGGATTAAATGGTATAGTTGGTATATATCTAATTTAAATCTTCTGGTTAATTATCAGACTTGAAATCTAATCCAACTAGCTTGCAGAATACATTGAAAATGTTATTGCCAAAATATTTAGTCCGAAGTGACATTGATTTTGGACGGTTCAGTAAACCTTGTAATTGTTTAGCACAGCTCGTTTTCTTGTTAAAGTTACACAGTTCTTCTGTTCATTTGAGCTATTTGGTGAGTTTAACACTCAAGCTACCAGAATTCCAACCCCCCACCCTTCTTATTTTAAGTCATTCACATACCTTTGAACATTCTTTGAAGGTGCCTTTTGCCATTGGTGAAACCCGATCTTTTACAGTAAAGTGACATTTCGATGATTAGATTATTTAATGAGTACCAGCTGAAGTTTAAAGCACTGAACTACTTGTGGAAGTATAAATGGAATGTCTTGAACACATCTTAATTGCTATTTCTCGGTTAACATCAAACGTATGTTGTTTTCTGAGCTTATATTTTGAAACTAAACCTTGTATGCACAATTTCCCAAATTTACTTCAATCAAAATGAAATTCCAAGCAAAGCAGAAATTCTGACGTTTCTGTCAACTAACACTTTAATCTCTTTATGTCGAATGTTTATTGTGAAAAGATGCCTCTGAGTAGCAGCCATAATATTGCTGGTAATTGTGGCAAAGATCAAAAAATAAATTTTAAGAAGTCCTATCGAGTGAGTGTTAATGATTGCTGTGTGGACAAAATGGTAAAAGACACTCCTGATAAAATGTTTTTTAAACCCCGTTTAGACAAAAAATAAGTGTTGCAAATTCAGTTATTTGGAATTGATTGAAGGATACAGCATGGAAACAGGCTCATTGGTCCACCAAGTCTACACCCATCATTCGTGTGACCGTTCACACAAGTTCTATGTTATCCCGCTTTAGCATCCACTCCCTACACACTAGCGGCAATTTACAGATGCCAATTATCGTACAAATCTGCACACTTTTGGGATGTGGCTGAAAACCGGAGCACCCAGAGGAAAAACACGGGGTCACAAGGAGATTTTTGCAGACTCCCTGTAGACAACACGAGATCAGGATTATACCTGGGTTTCTGCCGCTTTCTCCTATCTGCGCCATGAGATATTTGACTTTTTCTCCATTCAGAAAGGTGAAGCTTGAGACATTGACACAGTGGTAGAGTTGTTGCCTTACAGCACCAGAGACCTAGGTTTGATCCTAACTATGGGTGCTGTCCGTACAGAGTTTGTATGTTCTCCCCGTGACCGTGTGGGTTTTCTCCAGATGCTCCTACACTCCAAAGTCATACAGGTTGTAGGCTAATTGGTTTAGTTAAATTGTCCCTTGTGTGCATGCAGCATAGTGTTAAAGGCCTGTCGCACTTGGGCGTCATTTACGCGACATCCTAAAAATTGGTTAGCGCGTGGTGGTGTATATAGTGACGTGCAGTAACGCGCAGTGCTTCCCTATCGCCCCAGGATTTTGGAATGTTCAAAATCCTCGCACGCCACCTACGTGACGTATCCCTTGCGCACGCTGACGTACTGATGGCATACGTGTAGCGTGTGGTGACGCATGGTTATGCACAGTGACGCATGAACATTGCCTATGCTAATTTATTATGTGTAACCGTGTGTCCACATTCATAACCATGTATCGCCGTGTATGCTGTCGGTGCACCATTTGCAAATCATTTGGGCGCCGCACCACATGATCACCCGGGTACAAAGCGTGCCGAGTTTTGACATTTTTTCTGTGGGAAAATCCTTGCCACGGAGATCGGACTAAAAGAACAGTCCTGTAAGAAAGACACTCCCAAAATAAGTAATAATAATAATAATAATGCATTTTATTTGCTGGCGCCTTTCTGGACACCCAAGGACACCTTACAGGACATAAAATCACGATACATTTATCAATATTAAAATCAAGTTGATTAAAAAAAAAAAAAAATACACAAAACATTTGAAGTAATTAAAATCAGGGTGAACATGGTGGAAGTTATGTCGGGTAGGCTAATCTAAACAGGTGTGTTTTGAGTTGTGATTTGAATTGATCGATAGTGTCCAGGTGACGGATGGGAGGTGGGAGAGTGTTCCAGAGACGGGCAGAGCAGCTGAAGGCTCTGGCACCCATGGTGCTGAGTCTAAATGTGGGGACAGTTAAAGTTGCAGCTCAGGAGGAACAAAGTGACCGGGAAGGAGTGTATGGTAGCAGCATCAGAGAGGTATTAGGGAGCAAGGTGGTGTAGGGCTTTGAAGGTCAGCAGTAAAATCTTGTAGTTAATCTGGTGGTGCACAGGGAGCCAGTGGAGCCGAGTGAGGATGGGTGTGATGTGGTCCGATGATCTGGTGCGGGTAATGATCCGGGCTGCAGAGTTCTGAATGCATTGGAGGCGATGAAGAAGTTTATTGGAGGTGCAAGTGAGGAGGGCGTTGCAGTAATCGATGCGGGATGTGACCAGAGCGTGGATGAGGACTTTTGTATTGTCTTTGGAGAGGGAGGGGCGGAGTCTGGAGATGTTGCGGAGATGAAAGTGTGCAGAGCGTGTGATATTGCTGATGTGGGGGCCAAAGGAAAGTGTACTGTCCAGAATGACGCCGAGACTTTTGACATGGGAGGAAATGGGTATGGGTGAGCCATCAACTGAAATGGTGAATGGGTGGGTTTTGGAGAGTGTGGACTTTGAGCCAATTAGCATGATTTCTGTTTTATTTCCATTGAGTTTTAGAAGGTTGAGTGACATCTAGTTGCTAATAGCTTGAAGACAGGTGGTGAGGGCAGTTGGGGGAAGCGAGGTGTTTGGTTTTGTGGAGAGGTAAAGTTGTGTATCATCGGCCCTCAGGACCAAAGCGCGCGACTGTCGTACAGCTAGATGATTTGCGCTCGACAGTCACTGCCTGCCTGTCGCGTAAATGACGCGCGAATTACGCCCGTGGGACAGGCCCTTCACTGTAGAGGGATTGTTGGTTGGCATGGACTCGGTGATGGTCCTGTTTCCCCACTCTATCTCTAAACTAAACTAGTTGGATTCAGTAAAAAAAACTGTAAATTGTCCCCAGTGTCGGATAGTGCTGGTGTACGGGGTTATCGCTGGTCAGTGCGGACTTGGTGGGCTGAAGGGTCTGTTTCAGTGTTGTATCTCTAAAAAGAATACCACCTTGTTTCATGTGATGCCACTAATGGAAAGCTTTGGTAAAACAATATCATGCCTCAACCTGTGTCATCTGGATTTATCTGAATTAACTGCTTACATGATTATCAAAACAATTGCATTTTCAACTAATAGCGGGAAAATAATGATTGAAAAGGACCTTTTTCAGTGTTTAAAAGGTCATGACTTCTAGAAATTAGGCAGACTCAGTGATGATGCAGTGATAGGTACAAGTGTTCAGTGTGTGTTCATTGTAAGGAAAATTGAAGTTGACATGTTTCATCTTGTCTTCATTAAACCTTTTCTTGTCGTAGAGTTTTTGATCCTCTCGGGTTTGTTATTGCAGATATTTGGTTTCCAGGCAGGCCTGACCTCCTTGGATACTGAAGGATCGTTCTGTCCTGTCCCAGTCATTCCTTCCTTCAGCACAGCTTTTTATGGCAAATTCCTTCAACTTCCGTCACATTGGTGAGTTCATTTACTGTACAACCAAAATGGTCACATTTACAGAAAGCCGCTTTCTAAGTATTTGCATTTTTAATTTTAATTTTGTTAAATGGAAAACTGTATATTGAATATGCATAAACTTTCTCAAATGCTCGTATAAACCATAAATGTAACTGTTTTTTCCATTATATAAATTGGTATTTTAGTATGGTATATTTATTTTCTGCATGAAATACTTATTGTTTTACAATATATAAATTCAAGTTATTTCTTGGGAATGAACAGTGTTTTGAAAGAGACATTTAGAGTGGTGCAGCTGGTAGCTCCACTGCCTCACACCAATAAAGACGCAGGTTTGATCTTGTCCCGAGGTGCTGCCTATGTGGAGTTTGCATGTTGTCCCCGTGACCACATGGGTTTCCTTCAGGTGCTCCTGTTCCTCTGACATCCCAAAGATGAGCGGGTTTGGTCGGTTAATTGGCCCGTGCAAATTGCCCCCCAATGTGTAGGGAGGGGATGTGAAAGTGGGATAACTTAAGAATTAGTGTTCATGGGTGCTCGATGGTCAACATTGACATGGTGGGCCGAACGGCCTGTTTCCATTGCTGTATCTCTAACATAAACTAAACTAAAACCTGTCTGGCTCCAATACAGGCCATTCTGACCAATTTTAATTGCTCTGCTTTTGAAAATGTTATCAGAATTTATGGATTGCTTGCATAAGAACTCACAACAACAACATCTTGGCACATGAACAAATCGTCTATTTTCATAATGTGCCGATTTTCAGGTAGTTTGATGCTCGGTAATATTTTAAAAAGTTGTGCAGAAGTGAAAGAAAATAGTTCAACTTACATGGAAGTAACATGAGCAAAGACAATTCATCCAATATATTGTAGAAACAAGGAACTGCAGATGCTGGGTTACCAAGAAAAGACACACACTCGTGGAGTAACTTAGCAGGTCAGGCAGCATCCCTGAAGAACATGGATGGGGTGGTGTTTCTGGCCGGGACTCTACTTCAGACTGATAAAAACATTTCCAAGATGATGATTTCTTTACACTAGTTTGTTTACAAATTAGTCTTTGGTTAACATTGCTGATGTGATTCAGGGACAGATTGCAGTCTGGTGAAATGTATTTGTAATCAGGAAAGGGGAGAGATTGATTTTCTCCACCTGCATGTTCTATAACTGCACAGCAATGAAGAGTCATAGCAGTGATCCAATGGTTTTGAATTTGCTTGTGAGTCCCTGATTTCCAATATGACTGAGCTTGTACTATGTTTATCAAATAATTAATTGATTAATTGACCGGTAGGCGGCGCGGCTCTGGCCAGCAGCGGCCTCTGCAGCCTGTCCGCGTTTTTATTATTTTCTGTCTGTGTTTTTATGTAGTTTTTGTTATTTTATGTTGGGGTGTGTGTGCTTTTTGAATCTCTCCCTGCACTGGAGACCCGACCTTTTCTCGTCGGGTCTCGGGTGTCGTTGAGGCCGCAACGAGGAGCGGCCTCCAACAGGAAGAGACCGGGGACTCAGGTGCTACTCACCGTCGCCGTCGCGGGGCTGGCCGAGTCCGGAGCGGGTGGAGCGGTGGTGGAGCGCTGCTGCTGCCGCTGCTGCTGCTGCTGCCGGAGAGTCGGAGGCTCCAACGACAGGTCTGTGGACGGCGGCACCAGGAGCCCACGGCTCCCTGGAGGGAGACCGCTTTTCGGGGCTTCTGCAACGGCGACTTCTCCCGCCCGAGTTGCGGGGTCGAAGAGCTCCTGGAGCGGGGCCTGACATCACCGCCCCGCGCGGCTGGAATGGCCGCGGACTGTGCGAGCGCACATCGGGGGCTCCAACATCAAGACCCGGTGTGCGACCTCGCACCACCCGGCGTGGCTTTAATGGCCGCGGGACAATCGCCATCGCCAGCCGGGGGCTATGACTTTGACTCTGACATCGGGGGGGAGAGAGTGCAGTGGAGAGATAAGTTTATTTGGCCTTCCATCACAGCTATGTGATGGATGTTTATGTTAAATGTAATTATGTTGTGTCTGGGGTCTATTTGTGTGTAATGTATGGCTGCAGAAACGGCATTTCGTTTGGACCTCCAGGGGTCCAAATGACAATTAAATTGACTCTTGACTCTTGAGACTTCCTGACTGTCTGGTTTGGTATTGCAGGAAATTTTACCCATCTAGCCACATGTGATGCTTCAAAAATAGTTTTCCAGTGAAATCTTGGTTTCCCAAAACTCCAGTAATTTCTTCAGTAAAATGTCCTATTGACATTAAAAACTGCAGGTTTACGTGTTTATTAGTCGATCTCAAGCAGCGATGATCACAGTAAATCAGAAGATATGCTGTTTTATATGAACAAAAGCAGTTGACCATGTAATGCAAAAAGTGTATTATTTGGTGCTGAGCTGCAGCTGTATGCAACTGACCTCTCTGTGTGGCTGCAGGATCGTATTGCTACTGATTGATATTTCTCAAGGGTTTGTTTGATTTTCATATCTTAGCACATTTGCCCTGAAGATTTAAAAATAGCTGAAGGATTAGCAGGCTGATGAACAATTCACCTCGGCACTGCTGTACAGCTGATAGAGCTGTTACCTTACAGTGGCAGATACCTGGATTCGATCCTGACCTTGGGTGCTATCTTTGTGGAGTTTGCCTGCTCTCACTGTGACCACGTGGATTTTGTGTGGGTGCTCCAGTTTTCTCCCACATTCCGAAGGCATGCAGCGGTTGAAGATTAATTGGCCTCTGTAAATTGCCTCTCGTGTGTAGGGAGTAAAGTAGGTTTGGACGGGCGATCGATGGTCAGCATGGACTTGGTGGGCCAAAGAGGCCTTTTTGCTGTATTTCTGCACCATCTAAAGTAAACCTCCTGTGAATGGCACCAGCAAAAATGTACACATACCAAGCACATACTCACTCAAGAATCCTGCTGGTTAGGAGGGCACGGTAGAGTTGCTGCCTTACATCGCCAGAGACCAGGGTTCGATCCTGACTATGCGCGCTGTCTGTTGGGAGTATGCACGTTCTTCCCGTTACCATGTGGCTTTTCTCCAGTTCCTCTGGTTTCCTCCCACACACCAAAGACGTTTGTAGGCTGATTAGTTTGGTAAAATTGTAAATTGTTCCCAGTATGTGTGCGTGCAGGATAATGTTAATGTACGGGGATCGCTGGTTGGCATGGACTCAGTGGGCAGAAGGGCCTGTTTCCGCGCTGTATCTCTAAACTAAGCTAATTAACCTTGAATTCAGAACTGCGTCATAGCTAGAGACAGAGTCTCGGGTCGTTGAGGCAGTTTACTGTGGGTGGATTCTAAACTTCTGACAGACTGGAATGCTACCACAATGCCAAAGGCTCGCTCATTAATTAGAAAATTGTGCTTTTTATCGACAATAGCAATAAATTATTGGCAATTTGTTTTTATAGCCTACATTTTTATCTGCAGTAAAGTTATTACATTTAAAATATGATGGATCCAAAATGCTTACTTACTCTGTCATAAATCCTCTCTTGTGTGAAATAATAATTGTGTTTCTCTCGTAGTTAGATTGAAAAATGTATGAACAAATAGTGATTTAGTGAGATGAGCGACAGATTACCAAAGACCTGGTTTTACTGACGAACGATTTGCATTCAGAGTTTGTATATGTTTACATTTAGCCTGCTTAATTCATCTATGAATTTATTTCAGGATTAAAAACATTATTTAATTGTGGTTTGGGATAAATGCTTTTGGTTTGCCATTAATGTACAGAAATATTGCAATATCCAGCAAGAATCTAGTTGCCAATTGCTACTTCTCTGACTAGTAACTTTTAGAAAATAAAATATTTGGAGACACTGGCGAATTAAGTTGTGACTTGCTTCACTTTGACATCAAACATGTAAACAATAGTTTTAAGAACTCCTTAAAACAGCACTACATGATATCTACATAATTTTGCACTAACACTTTTGTGTAAATACATTTATGATTTTGTCCATTGATGTGATTAATTGGCATATCCTCATTAACATGAGAGAAGATAGGCATTGTTCAACTTTCAGTGCAGAAAATTATACTTGCATTGTCATCAAGTGAAAAGGTTTGAGTTGGTATTTGGAAATACGTGTTCTTGGGTTTCCTTAATAGAGTCATAGTCATGCAGCGTGGGAACAGGCCCTTCAGCCCAACTTGCCCATGCCGACCAATATGCCCCATATACAACATACATTTATTTGTCACATGTGTCAGTTGGCACAGTGAAATGTGATTACCATACAATAAAAATAAAGAACACAACACACGATAGAATTCAACATAAAACATCCCCACACAGCAGAATCAAAGTTTCCCACTATGAGAGAAGGCCCCAAAGTCAGTCATCTTCCTCTAATGTTCCCCAATGTTCACCCGTGGTCGGGGCCTCCCCGAGCCCTCCGCAGTCGCCGCTACGGGCGGCCCGATGCTCAGGCCCACTCGCCGGGGTGATGTAAGTCCGACGTCGGAGCTGGGGGACCTCCTCAGCAGCTTGGGCATCAGAGTCGGCCACCTCCCACCGGAGTCCGCGGCTCTATCCCACCTGCCTGCTTTTGGCCCATATCGCTCTAAACTTATCCTATCCATATACCTGCCAAAATGTTTCTGAAACGTTGCGATAGTACCTGCCTCAACTGTATCCTCCGGCAGCTTGTTCCATACAGTTTCCTCCCACATTCCAAAGGTATGCGGATTTGTAAGTTAATTGGGCTCTGTAAATTGTCCGTAGTGTGTAGGGAGTGAATGAAAAAGTGGGATTACATAGGATTAGTGTGAACGGGTGGACAATGGTCAATGTGGACTTGGTGGGCCGAACGGCCTGTTTCTATGCTGTATCTCTAAACTAAAGTAAATATGCTTGGTAAAGTAACTTAAGGTTGTGCTATTGAAAAGACAAGATGGGCTGATGGCTGTGTTCTGTGCTATAATTGTGATTCCTTTTATATTCAATATAGCTGTTAACATTTGTAACCAGGTGGTGGTGTCTTAGTTGTTCTAAATTTATTCACCAGATGGTCATGGTGGAATTGGTGTTTTTAAACTAAATTGGAGAATTGAGCCAAACTTAATTATATAATGTGTAAAATAATACTCTGTAAGAAGTCTCTTGTCAACTTGTCAGTTGGATTATTGCAGTTCATAGATAAAGACACCATTTTCCCCCCATAAAAACAGATGATTGAAAGACTTAGAAGGATACTTTTAATGCACCTGTTTTCATTTGAGCTTTTAAAATTTGCTTTCGTCTTGATCTTGATAGTGTCAAGATAATGAAAAGTTGACTATGAAAATATTTCCAGCATTTCGTGTCTGGAAGCTATTTTTACATGATGAACTATACAGATGAACAAGGAGGGCTGAGAAAGCAAGTAGCTTAAGAAGAATGTGTCGCTTTCAGCACCCCATGTCTCAGTTTGTCTTCGTGTCAACGGAGCCTTTTTGTTTCAACGTAAATTCCAGCATCCCTGAAGGAAATAAATTGTTGGACATATTGAAATAGGTTACATTTTGGGGTTTTTTCTAGTTACAAATGGGATTCACATTGTAAGTAGCTCGGCTGTACAGTAATGGTAATATACACTACACTCTGCCTCTTCTAGGCCCTGACCAAGTGATACTTTAATTATTGTGTTTAAAAATTTTAAGGATTGGCATGTTAAGTAGCTTATTATGAGTGGGTTTATTCTTCAGTTTTCTTTACTTTAGACATGTAGCGTGGAAATGGGCCCTTCGGCCCACTGAGTTCATGCCGACCAGCGATCACCCCATCCACTAGCACAAAACGACACTTTTGGGATAATTTACAATTAATGAAGCCAGTTAACCTACAAACCTGTACAGACATTGGAGTGTTGGAGGAAACTGGAGCACCCAGGGAAAACTCAAAGGGGGAATGTACAAACTCTGTACAGACATTACCCAAAGTCAGGATCGTACCCGGGTCTTTAGTGTTGTTAAGGGCCTGTCCCACTTTCCCGAGTTATTCACAAATTCACCCGAGTTATTCACAAATTCACCCGAGTTTTCAAACTTGCAGAATGTTCGTAACGAATCCTGTAGGAGGCCGTAGGAACCCATGGATATATCGTAGCGGCTCAATAAACCAGCCTTAGGTACTCGGGGCATCAGGTAAGTCAGGACGTTTTTTCCAGCCTGATGAAAAATGTCCACGAGTAAAAAAATAGCCCCGAGTACCTACGGCTGGCATAACGAGCCACTACGATACATCCACGGACTCCTACAGCCTCCTACGGACTTGTTACGAACATTCTGCGAGTTTGAAAACTCGGGAGAATTTGTGAATAACTCAGGAGAATCCGTGAATAACTCGGGAAAGTGGGACAGGCCCTTAAGGCAGTAACTCTACCGCTGCTTCACTCTGCCGCTCATTCATGCACTCATTCATCCAAAGACCACATGGTTTATGATTAATAGGTTAGACAAGAGTTGCATGTTCCTATGCCCTGCTTGGTAATGGAACCTTAGATTCAGCCGGACTCTACTGTCTGCACTTGAGATGGTTTAACATTTATATTTGGCACGAGAGATTGGCATGACTACATGTTACTATAAATATGTGAAAGCAGCAACTATGCCAATATATGATAACAAATGTATGATCATTTTTTGGCAGTTTATTTATGGACAGAAAAAAAACTGCAAGTAGCAGGTGAGGCAACGTGCAGAGAGAGAGAGGGACTGATGATTTCTCATGTAGTACAATTTCTTCAATTGTAAGATGTCAGTGTTGGCTCGGTGTCAGCACTCTTATGGATTTAAGTCTCACCAAAAACCTGTGTGATGTAAACTAGGTGGAAATGTCATCATCCCACTTTTGGATTGGGAAAGGAGTAAATTTCGAGGAGAGAAATTTCAGATGGACATGAAAAATCCCAGGATATTTTTGAAAATTAGCAGATACCCTCTGGTATTTTGGCCAAAAGCTTATTCCTCAGTAAACATGACTAAATCAATTGTCGTCGCCCTCCCTGCTCATTCCTGTTGGTGTGACCTTTCGGTGTGGAAGTTTTCCGATTCATTTCCCTACATAACAACAGTCTCCCCTTAATACGTTCTTCATTGGATATGGAATCCCTTGGGACTGTGAAAGCATGAAAATTTCAACATAAACATAGTTTTATTCATTTTATTTGCAGTTTCCTGTGGATCTTTTCCTGTACAGTAATCCTGTTCTTGACATCATTTATTGTTCAATCTCAGCTGCTCTGTAAATATTAAATTAAAGTAACATTCAAAGGATTTTCATGAATTCTGGAATAAATTTATTTACTTGCGTTTTTGGCAAAAGGCATATGTAGTTGAAGGCTAGTGGTCGAATAGGAATGTTACATAGTTTACAAAGGTATTCCAGGTTACGACTCGACAAGTTATTTTATTCTTGAATACCCCTGGGAGAGAGCTCTCCTGTTTTTTATCATCATTGCTTATGACAATTTTTCATGGCAAGCAGTATTGTAGTTGGCGTTGTAGTTTTGGATGGACGCTGGAGACCAGGTGATAAAATGTTGGAGTGTTTCTCATCCTTGGCTTGCATATCTTAACTTTCCCTCCTCTCTTTCCTTGCCCTTTTCCCTTTCCCTCGCAATTCTGGCATTGTAACTCAGTTAGTAGAATATTGGACGAAATGCTCCCTTTTCTGCAGCTGTATATAACATAATGTTGTCAAAGTACATGCCTTAAGGATCACTAAAAACAATTTCCTCTCAAGTCTAATGACTAGTAACATGCAACATGTCCTTAAAATGCTTTACAGGAGTACAACATTTCACCAGAGTAAGCTGGGGAAATATTAGCACAGATGAAGGTAGAGTTACATTTCATTTAGGTTTTTTGGATTACAGACATCACTGGTAAGACCAGTGTTTTTTGGGGATATCAAATTGCCCAAGAGAAGATGGTGTGAAGTCGCAGTTTTGAACTGCTGCTGTCCCTTTTGTGTAGTTCCATCCATAATGCTGATGAATAGGGTATTTGAGGATTTCGAATCAGCTGCGAGGGTCAAGAGTATTAATTTATCATTGGCTTTGGATAGGAACTGGAACAATAACATTTTAACTTGCTGCAGCTTTACAGGCACATTAGATGCAACAAGAACAATAAATGTACAATAAGTTATCAGTTATTCTAAGTATGCTAGACCATGATGGCACAAAAGCTAAAGTATGGACAGTAACCATAGTCGTGCAAAGTCTGTAGGGATTCAATGCTAAACTATGGTTGTTGGTAGGTTTGTGCAAGGTGGTTAAGGATCTTAATGGATGATGCAAAGAAGCTGCTTTTGAGTCTGAAGGTAACTGTTCTCAAGCCCCTATACCATCTTTCCAATGGTCATAGCAAGAAGAGAGCATGGCCAAGGCTTGTGGGTCTTTGGTGATATCAGCTGCCTTCTTGAAGCAATGTTTCTTATAGTTCACAACGTGGTGAGGTGGTCAGAATCCGTGATGGACTGGGCAATGTCCATCACTTTTGCAGTCTCCTTCATTCTTGAGCATTTGAATTACAGTAACAAGTTGTGATGCAACCAGTCGGTATGTGCTCCCACATAAACCTGTAGAAGTATGATAGAGTATTTATCATCATACCAAATCTCCTCAAGCCTCTGCAGAAGTAGTTGTTTGTGAGCTTTCTATGTGATTGTATCAGAATACTGAGCCCTTCTGAGCAAAATCTTCAGAGATACGCACGCACAGAAACGTGAACTCTCTACACTGCTGTCCCACAAATGAAGACGGGTACCTGGCTCCCTTGGCATTCCCTTCCTGAAGTCTTAAAACCGTACAGCGCCAGAGACCAGGGTTTGATTGCGACCTCAGGTGCTGTCTGTACGAAGTTTGTATGTTCTCCGTGTGACCGCGTTGGTTATCTCTGGGTGCTCCGGTTTCCTCCCACATTCCAAAGACGTGCAGGTTCGCAGGTTAATTAGCTTCTATAAATTGTCCTTAGTGTGTGGGATAGAACTAGTGTATGGGTTATCGCTGGTTGTGCTGACTCGGTGGGCTGACGGGCCTGTTTCCTCGCTGTTTCTCTAAACTGTCAACAATCAACTCCTTGGTCTTACTGACATCAAGATCAAGATTGTTTTTCAACCAGATTATCGATCTCTCTCCTGTACTCGGATTCGTCATTGTTTACTATCCATCCAATAGTATCATCTGCCATTTTAAGGATGGCATTGGAGCTATGGTTGTCTACACTGTCATGGTTATGGAGAGAGTAAGCAGAAAACTGGATGCTCAGTCCTGAGATGCCCCTGCATTTATGGTCAGTGGGGAGGTGGTGCTGTTGTGAATTTGTACTGATTGAGGATTGCCGATGAGAAAGTCAAGGACCCAGTTGCATGGGGCGGAGCAGAGACCCAGTTCCTTGAGTTTGATGATGAGTATGGAAGGGATGATTTCTTCAGATGCACCATATAAAGCATCCTCACCAGATGCATTACAGGCTGGTATGGTGATGCTCTGCCCTATTCAACACCACAAGAAATTGCAGAGTTGTGAAAACAGCTTCTTTCCCACTGTTTTCAGTCATTTGAATGGACAATTCTTATGCAGGGTATGAACAACTGAACCTCTAATCTATCTTATACATTTTTATACCTTCACTTTCTCTTTAGCTATAATACTATATCTTACACTTTAATTTCTCTTTTGCAGCACCCGATGAAGTCATATATGGTATGATCTGCGTAGATAGCGTGCAAAACGCAATTTCTAGTTGCACGTGACAATGTAAACCAATACCGATAATAGTATATGCACTTTGATGATGGTACATACTATCGCCACAGTCCAACAGTGGTGAAGAGAATGATGACATCAATCCAATTACTTGTTTTGTGCTGGAAGACTTCACTAGGGTTGATGGAGTTGCACATATTCAGTCAAGACTATGCCTGATGGCGGATAATCTTTGGGTGTATCAGGAGGGGAATTTCTCAAAACACAAAGTGCTGGAGTAACTCAACATGTCAGGCAGCATCTGTGGAGGGAATGAATTGGTGATGTTTCAGGTCGGAACACTTCTTCAGACTGGAGAAGGGTTCCAATCTGAAACATCGTCTATACATTCCCTTCACAATTGCTGCCTGACCTGCTGAGTTATTCCAGCATTTTGACTCCAGCATCTGCAGTTGCTTGTGTCTCTGGTAAAATACTCGTCCCTGAATACCTACTATCTGAGAATGAAATTCAATTATTTAAGAAAGAAGGGATTTTTTCCTCCAATCTTTCTAGAATCATAAAGTTTGTAAGCTCACTAATAATCAATGCTGCTATACTGAAAGCCACTTGTAAAAAACACTTGAACACAGGCCATCAGGCAGAGAGGCATTATTCCTGTGAGTGTGCCCAATAGTTTTTTGCAAGTGGTCTTAATTGCATTTAGTTCCTCGGTCTTTATTGCTCCCAGGTTATGTTCTGTTTTTGGTATGCTTTTAATGCTTTTTGGTGTGAAGACAAATACAACATATTTATTTAATATTTCTGCCATTTCTTTATTCCTCATTATTACTTTCCCTCTCTTCTCACCGACCATTGTTGATTTTTCTGCTCTCTTCCATTTTATGTACTGGCTAGAGCTTGTAATCCACATATATTTCTTGACAGTTTTTTACTCTTGCATTTTATTTTCTCTGAGTTGCTTTTTTGGGTCTACATTTACTGGTTTCTTTAATTTTCTAAATTCTGAGTTAATTCTTCATGACTCAAGCATTTTCTTTCAATCCAATGCTGCACTTAACTACTTCAGTTGGTCATGGATGGATCACTTTTCCCATGGAGTTTTTATTTCTCAATGGAATACTCATTCGATGAGAATTCTGAAATGTTTCTTTAAACGTCTGCTACTGTTTATTTACGGTCATACCTTTCATACTTAAAGTAATCTAAGGGAAAGTAAATGAATTTTATGGGCACAACAGCTTGATGGATTTTTCATATTAATGTTTTTTTTAATTATCCATAATAGCTGGGTTTGGATTGAACGGGAAGTTAAAATGTAAAAGGTTTGCAATCAGGAATCCGCCCTTCTCCAAAGTCGAGAGACACAAAGTACTGGAGTATCTCAGCGGGTCGAAAAAGGATAGGTGACGTTTCGAGTTGGAACCCTTCTTAAGACTCACTTCTAATTTTAATAGAAGTAGACAACCATTCTGTTTTTCTTGAGAAGACACAGAATGCTGGAGTAGTGCAGCATCTCAGGAGAACATGGATAGGTGATGTTTCAGGCCCTTCATTAGATTTATTAGACTGATACTCCAGTACTTTATAACTTCTTTAGTAAACCAGCATTTGCAGTTCCTTGTTTCTACATTTCTTTTCTTGAGGTTGCCAGGATTCAAGTGCTTTACAGGGGATAGCATGCGGGATTCTATTTTATGCCATTTTGATATCAGAAAGAAGGAGGCAAGAATGGGGAGTTAGATGAGGTAAATACTTATACTGTACTGCTTGGAGCTGATGCGTTGCCTTTGGGTCCATAGAATCAACAGATAAGCAAACTCTCGTGGTCATCTCATTGATTTTTCCTCCTACAATTGATCCTCCCACAATTACTGGCACCTTTGTGATCACTTCTGCCCCACCTCCCACCTGTAATCTAACCATCCCTGTGTTGCCACACACACTACCCTTAAAAGCCATGATGGATAGTAACTCGTTATGGATTCTTTGTAGTGTGACAGATAGCCATCGTAATAACAGATTCTGAGGCTTCATAGTTGAAAAAGGGTGGTTTTCGACAGCGGAAACGTATATGTCACACCTAAAAGCTGTTTAAAAAATCCTTTTAATTAATGAGAAAATCAGACAGGCATTTGCTGCAAAATGCCATACAGGAATAAAACACTTGTTTGCATTTTTCCCAATCATAACCATTTAATCTGCTTTGCAATTTTTCACAGTAGTAAATGTCCAAAATGTCCAAATTCTTTTTTGTAAGACTATTCCTTCAAATTGTATCTTATGTTTGTTTGTGGATACATAACCTTATTGCTAATCTGTGCGTCACAAGTGCTTATTGTTATCCAATGTTTCTATATTTTCTATTATAATTTCCTATTATAGACATTCCTAGTCTTCTCTATAAACGGACGCAATGGAAAGAAAGAATCCTGATAGTCAATGTTTGCTCAGATCCAGAGACTTTGAATTGAAATTTAGTCATGTGAATTTGTGAGAAAGGAATTCAGTAAATCTGGTAATATGTGGGTTGGCATCAGAAAAATAGCAGTGAAAGCTGAATCATTGTCAAATTCCAACTGTTTCACTCATATCCTTTAAAGAAAGGAATCTAGCCCCATGCTGGTCTGGCTTACATCTGGTGTTCTGATAAAATATACTCTTTGTAGAGTGGCAGAAAAATCTAACTTTAGCTTGATATGGGAGACATACAGTGCTCTTCATAATGTTTGGGACAAAGACCCGTCATTTATTTATTTGCCTCTGTACTCCACAATTTGAGATTTGTAATAGAAAAAAATCACGTGGTTAAAGTGCACATTGTCAGATTTTAATAAAGGCCAGTTTTATACATTTTGGTTTCACCATGTAGAAATTACAGCAGTGCTTATACATTGTCCCCCATGGCAGACTGCTCCGGAAGGGTAGATCTCATGGGATCCAAGGAGAGAAAGCTGAATGGACAGCAAATTTGCTCCATCGAAGGAAGCAGAGGGTGATGGTGGAAAGTTGCTTCTCAGAATGGAGGCCTGTGATTAGTGGTGTGCCTCAGGGTACGATGCTGGGCCCATTACTGTTTGTCATCTACATCAATGATTTGGATGAGAACACACAGGGCAAGATTAGCAAGTTTGCTGATGATACAAAAGTTAGTGGTTTTGCAGATAGTGAAGATGGTTGTGAACAGTTGCAGCAGGATCTGGATCGATTGGCCAGGTGGTCAGAAGAATAGTTGATGGAATTTAATACAGAGAAGTGTGAGGTGTTACATTTTGGGATGTCGAACAAGGACAGGATCTACACAATAAATGGTAGGCCTCTGGGTAGTGTTGTAGAGCTGAGGGATCTTGGAGTACAAGTGCATGGTTCCATGAAGGTCGAGTCGCAGGTAGATAAGGTGGTCAAAAAGGCTTTTGGCACTTTGGCCTTCATCAGTCAGAGTATTGAGTATAGAAGTTGGGAGGTCATGTTGCAGTTGTAAAAGACATTAATGAGATTTAGAATATTGTGTTCAGTTCTGCGCACCATGTTATAGGAAAATATTGACAAGCTTGAAAGGGTTCAGAAAAGATTTACGAGGATGTTGCCAGGACTAGAGGGTGTGAGCTATAGGGAGAGGTTGAGTAGTCTGGGTCTCTATTCCATTGAGAGTAGGAGGATGAGGGGAGATCTTATCGAGGTATACAAAATCATGAGAGGAATAAATCGGGTAGATGCATGGAGTCTTACTCAGATGAATAATATTGATGATTTTACTTAACTAAGTTACAGCAATAAATGACATCTGTAAGCGAGAACTACTGTGCAATTATTACACTGTTTTATCTGATGAAGGCTTCCAATCTAAAACATCACCGATCCATGTTCTCCAGAGATGTTGCCTGACCCGCTGATTTACTTCAGCAGGTTATGTCTTTTTTTACAAACCAGCATCTGCAGTTCCTAGTGTCTCTCAAGCAAAGTGAATGCTCCACCAGTTTGCCCACTGAAGGTAGACTTGGGTTAGTACCTCATATTGAAGGCAATTGTCCTTTCTTTATTTACTCAATAGAATTTTGAGTTGAAATTATATGATGGAGCTGGACTTGAGCCACAGTCTTTTAACTGCAAAATTGACAGTCTTAGCAATTCTCTTAATATTGCCTTCTGTGACTTGGTACGGGTTTTTTAATTGATTCGTCCCACGGAGATCGTGCCAACCATCAAGCATCCATTTATAATAATCCTGTTTTATGTTCCCCCCATTCCCATAAACCTTTTCTGTATAGAACATGGAACAGTATAGCACAAGAAATGCCCTTTGCCCTCCAATGTCCATGCCGAACATGATGCCGAGACCATCTCTTATCACATAATCCATATTCTTCCGTTCCCTGCATATCCATATGCCTATCCAAAAGCCTCTGAAATATCACCATCATATCTGCCTCAACCACCACCCCTGGCATCATATTCCAGGCACTCACCATCCTCTGTGTAAAAAAAAAAGATTACCCTGCACATCTTTTAAAGTGGCCCCTCGCACAAAGCTATGCCTTCGAGTATTGATTTTTTTTCCATCCTGGGAAAAGGGTTCTGGCCGTCTACTCTATCTTTGCCTCACATAATTTTATATATTCCCATCAGGTTTCCCTGCAACCTCCATCATTCCAGAGAAAACAATCCAAGTCTTTCCAAAGTTATTATTCACTATGTTAGGCCATGAATATTTAAGCCAGATTAAATAGAATATAGAATACATTTGGTGTATTGCTATTTGATGCACCGTGTCTGAATTACTGGACTAGTGATTCAAAAGCCAAGACTAACTGAAACAATGCTGATGATCTGAAACAAAACACAAAGTACTCATCAGGCAGCAGTGGTTGAGAAGGAAACAGAATTAACGTTTGAGATTAATAACCTTTCATCAGAAGTTCATCAACCTGAAATGTTAAGCCTCTGGTAATTATGAATCAACTAGAGGGCAGGCCATCCCAGATTGGGTATTGTGTAATGAGGATGGATTAGTTAGCAATCTTGTTATGTAAAGCCCCTTGGGCAACAGTGACCATAATATGGTAGAATTCTGCATTAAGATGGAGAGTGACACAGTTAATTCAGAGACAAGGGTTCTGAACTTAAAGAAAGGTAACTTTGATGGTTTGAGACGGGAATTGGCTAGGATAGACTGGCAAATTATACTTAAAGGGTTCACGGTGGATAAGCAATGGCAAAGATTTAAAGATCGCATGGATGAATTACAACAATTGTTCATCCCTGTCTGGCGTGAAAATAAAATGGGGAATGTGGCTCAACTGTAGTTAACGAGGGAAATTAGGGATAGTGTTAATTCCAAGGAAGAGGCATAAACATTGGCCAGAGGAAGCAGCAAACCAGAGGTCTGGGAGATATTTAGAATTCATCAGAGGAGGACAAAGGAGTTAATTTAGAGGAGGAAAAGAAAGAAAGCTTGTGGAGAATATAAAAACTGACTGTAAAAGCTTCTTTAGATATGTGAAGAAGAAAAGATTAATGAAGACAAATGGACGTCCCTTACAGTCAGAAACAGGTGAATTTATGATGGGAAACAAGGAAATTGCAGACTAGTTAAACAAGTACTTTGGTTCAGTCTTCACTAAGGAAGACCCAAACAATCTCCCAGAAATACTAGGGGACCGAGGATCTAGCGTGACGGAGGAACTGAAGGAAATTCACGTTAGTCATGAAATGGTGTTGGGTAAACTGTTGGGACTGAAGGCAGATAAATCCCCAGGGCCTGATGGTCTGCATCCCAGAGGATGTGGCCCTAGAAATCGCGGATGAATTGGTGATCATTTTCTAATGTTCTATAGACAAAGGACAAAGGACATTTTATTGTCACATACACCAATTGGTGCAGTGAAATTTCAGTTACCTTGCTGCACACAAATAAGATAAACACAACACAATAGAATTACATAAACAATAGAACATAAACCATAAAAGCATCCTCCCACAAGGGAATCAACGTTTCCTTCTGTGAGGGAAGGCAACAAAGTTCAGTCATCTTCCTCTTGTTCACCCGTGGTCGGGGCCTATTGTGGCCTCCGCAATCGCCACAATGGCCCGATGTTTCAGGCCCTCTCGCTGGAATGATCGGATGATCGCAGTTCCAGCATCGGAACGGAAGAACTCTCTCAGCGGCTTGGAGTTTCTGAATTGACCGCTTCCAACCAGAGACCGCGGCTCCCGATATCCACAGGCCGAGCTGGGCGGAGCACCAACACTGGCAACCCCGGCAAAGATCCCAGGATCCGCGATGTTAAAGTCAGCGCCACCTGCGGCTGGAAGCTCTGCGGGCCACAGCTCCACGGTGTTAAAGTCGGCAGTCCCAACACTCCGAAACTCCACACGGCGATCCCGGCAAGGCATCGCCCGCTCTTCGATGGTAACTCAGTGCTTTGCCACCGCTGAAGCTCTGGCCGGTCTCCGGCAGGAAAGGCCGCGCCAATCCAGATGGTAGTCCGTGAGGGCGAGCGAAGATGCGGCTTGAAGAAAAGACGCATCCTCAACCAGGTAGTGACTGAGAAGACGGTTTCCTCCTCCCCCCCCCCCCCCCCCCCCCCCCCCCCGACCCCACACCTAAAAAAGACTAAAAGACCACCAAAAACAAACTTTTAGACAGACTAAAAATAACAAAAAGGATGAAAGGACAGACAGCTGCTGGCGGGGCTGCCACACTCGATGGCGCCACTGCTGAACATTTTTGGATCAGACTCTGGATCAGTTCCTGTGGACTGAAGGGTAGCTAATGTAACCCCACTTTTTAAGAAAAGGAGGGAGCGAGAAAACAGAATTATAGACCAGGTTGGAGAAATGGACTTATAGACCATTTAGCTTGACATCGGTAGGGTGAAGATGCTTGAGTCGATTATTAAAGATGTAATAGCAGCGTAATTGGAAGGCTGTGACAAAGTCAGCGTGGATTTATGAAGGGGAAATCATGCTTGACTAATCTTCTGGAATTTTTTGAGGATGTAACAAGCAGAATCGACAAGGGAGAGCCAGTGGATGTGGTGTATCTGGACTTTAAAAACCTTTGCCAAGATCACACAAGAGATTAGTGTGCAAAATTAGTGCACGTGGTATTGGGGGTAGGATATGGATAGAGAACTGGTTGGCAGACAGGAAGCAAAGATTGGGAATTAACGGGTCCTTTTCAGAATGGCAGGCAGTGACTCATGGGGTGCTGCAAGGCTCAGTGCTGGGACCCCAGTTATTTACAATATATTACAATATTACAATATATATATTACAATATATATTAACGATTTAGACGAAGGAATTAAATGTAACATCTCCAAGTTTGTGGATGACACAAAGCTGGGTGGCAGTGTAAACTGCGAGGCGGATGCTATGATTCTGCAGGGTGATTTGGATAGGTTGGGTGAATGGGAAAATGCATGGCAGATCAAGTATAATGTGGATAAATGTGAGATTATCGACTTTGATGGCAAAAACAAGAAGGCAGGTTATTATCTGAATGGTGTCAGATTAGGAAAAGGGGAGGTGCAACGAGACCTGGGTGTCCTTGTGCGTCAGTCACTGAAAGTAAGCATGCAGTACAACAGGCAGTGAAGAAAGCAAATGGCATGTTGGCCTTCATAGCGAGTGGATTTGAGTATAGGAGGTCCTACTGCAGTTGTACAGGGCCCTGGAGCGACCGCATCTGGAGTATAGGGTGATTTCACTAAAGGTCACTGGAGTGTGGATCCGCACCCACGTGACCAAAATTCTCAGGTGATGGCAGAACCTGATATATGATGAAAGAATACATCGACTGGGCTTATATTCACTTGAATTTAGAAGGATGAGATGGGATCTGAAAGAAACATATAAAATTCTTAAGGGATTGGACAGACTAGATGTAGGAAAAATGTTCACGTTGTTGGGGAAGTCAGGAACCAGGGGTTACAGTTTGCGATTAAGAGGTAGGCTATTTAGGACTGAGATGAGGAAAAAAAAATTCACATCCCGAGAGTTGAAAATCTGTGGAATTCTCTGCCACTAAAGGCAGTGGAGACCTATTCACTGGATAGATGTTAGATATTGCTCTTAGGGCTACTGGAATCAAAGAATATGGGGGAAAAGCAGGAACAGGATACTGATTTTGGATGTACACAAAAATGCTGGAGAAACTCAGTGGGTGCAGCAGCATCTATGGAGCAAAGGAAATAGGCAACGTTTCGGGCTGAAACCCTTCTCAGCCATGATGATTTTGAAAGGCGGTGCTGGCTCGAAGGGCTGAATGGCCTACTCCTGCGCCTATTTTCTATGTTTCTATGTTTCTTTGAGTTCTAATCCCGCCATAGTGCCATTGAGTCAGATAGCATGGAAATGGTTTATTTGGCCCATCGGGATCATGCCAGCCAACAAGTACCCATTTACACTAATCCTTTTTTATTTTCCCTACTTTCTCATAAACCTCTCTAAATTCTACCACTCACCTGCACACTTACGCCAAATTACAGTTGCCAATTAACCTAACAAGTTGCACATTTTGTGGGAGGAAATTGGAGCACCCAGAGGAAACCCATGTGGTCACAGGGAGAACGTACAATCGCCACACAGACTGCACTGGAGGTTAGGATTGAACCAGGTCACTGGAGCTGTGAGTCTGCAGCTCACTCGCTGTACCACCCCAGTGGTTGTGGAATTTAAATTCAGTAAATTAAATACCCTGGCATAAATCCAGAAACAAGAGAGAGTCTCAGCGATCATGAAACTACGAGATTACCAAAATACACCACATCTGGATCACAGGGAACGTGAGAAGAGAGTGCACAATCTGGTTAATACTCAACTGCTCCCTGAAATGCTCCAACAAACCATTCATTTATATGAAAAAAAGGTTGTTACCAAGGTTATGGTAGCACAAACATACTGTACAAACATCCAGGGACATTGCTACAGAGACATGATATGAATTATAATTTCACCATAACAGTCAGGGCAGTTAAAATCAAATACTTAAAGATATCCAGATTAAAAAATCTGGCATCTACATGGGTAACTGTGACCCTCCTGTTTCACTCGGGTTCTGCTGAGAAGGATTTCTGCCATCCAGTGGTGGACTGGCCTATGAATTAGCCGCGTATAATAAATGCTGGCATTACGAGTGACATCAACCTCTCATAGTCATAGAGTCATGCAGCGTGGAAGCAGGCCCTTCGGCCCAACATGTCCACAGCGGCCAACATTATCCTTCTGAACCTACCCTATCCATGTACCTGTCTAAATGTCTCTGGAAGCTCGTTTGTGTGAAAAAGTGACCCCTTAGATTCCCAGTAAATCTTTCCCCCCTCACCTTAAACATACAGTGCCCTCCATAATGTTTGGGACAAAGACCCATCATTTATTTATTTGCCTCTGTGCTCCACAATTTGAGATTTGTAATAGAAGGAAAAAAAAATCACATGTGGCTAAAGTGTATAAGTTTTAGAAAAAGGTCTTGTGGACATATGAGACGAAGATTAACTTATATCAGAGTGATATCAAGAGCAAAGTATGGAGGAGAGCAGGAACTGCCCAAGATCCAAAACATACCACCTCGTCTGTGAAACACGGTGGTGGGGGTGTTATGGCCTGGGCATGTATGGCTGCTGAAGGTACTGCCTCACTTATCTTCATTCATGATGCAACTGCTGATGGTAGTAGCATAATTAATTCTGAAGTGTATGGACACATCCTATCTGCTCAAGTTGAAACAAATGCCTCAAAACTCATTGGCCGGCGGTTCATTCCACAGCAAAACAATGATCCCAAACATACTGCCAAAGCAACAAAGGAGTTTTTCAAAGCTAAAAAAATGGGCAATTCTTGAGTGGTCAAGTCAATCACCCGATTTGAACCCAATTGAGCATGTCTTTATATGCTGAAGAGAAAACTGAAGGGGACTAGGCCCCAAAACAAGCACAAGCTAAAGATGGCTGCAATATAGGCCTGGCAGAGCATCACCAGAGAAGACACCCAGCAACCGGTGATGTCCATGAATCGCAGACTTCAAGCAGCCTTTACATGCAAAGGATATGCAACAAAATACTAAATTAAGGATTAAGGATTAAGGATTAAGGATTTCCTCACAAACCGGCCCCAGACTGTGAGACTCGGCCCCCACCTCTCCTCCACTCGCAGGTTGAGTACCGGTTCCCCACAGGGCTGTGTGCAAAGCCCCCTCTTATACTGTCTCTACATTGCTACAGAGACTGTAGTATGAATTATAACAACACCATAACGTCAGGGCGTTAAAAAATTGCTGCATCTACATGGGTAACTGTGACCCTCCTGTTTTCACTCGGGTTCTGCTGAGAAGGATTTCTGCCATCCCGTGGTGGACTGGCCTATGACACTACTGGGTGTGGTCGGACTTATTTCAAAGGGTGGACTGGCCTAGGCAGCCTAAACAGAGTGGAGTCATAGAGTCCTGCAAGTTGAGCAACTTCGGTGCTCAGCGGCCAAAACAATCTGGCTCTGAATGTACCAGTCTAAATGTCTCTGGAAGCTCTCATTGTCGAAAAAGTGACCCCTTACAGCCCCGAAATCTTTCCCCCCCTACCACATTAACGGCGAGTGTGTGGAGAGGGTCAACAAGACCCATCATTTATTTATTTGCCTCTCCTGGACGGACAATTTGAGATTTGTAATCAGAAAAAAAAAGGCTCACATGTGGCTGCACTTGTATAGGGTCCTCAGGAAGAAAACCTGGACTGTGGAACCTGCTGCTGACCTTCTAACTTATCGTCCAGAGTGATATCAAGAGCAAAGTACTGCAGGACAGCATGGAATGGCAGATGCACCATGGCAGTCAGGAAACACGGTGGTGGAGGGTAACCAGGACAGCGCAGGGGATCATTGGTTGCCCTCTCCCCTCCCTGATGGACATCTACTGCCTCTCCCGCTGCCTTAGCATGGGTAAAATAATTAAGATCACCAAAGATGGACCCATCCTATCTGCTCGTTTGAAACAAATGACCTGCTGCCCTCTGGAAGGCGCTATAGGTGCATCAAATCCATGGACAAACAGACTGCCAAAGCAACTTCCCGAGAATTTTCAAACCATAAAAAAATGGGCACACATGCACTGGTCAAGTCAATCACCCGCCCACCCAATTGAGCATGCTTTTAAATGCTAAAGTGAAAACTGAAGGGGGACTAGGTCCCAAAACAAGCACAAGCTAAAGATGGCTGCAATATAGGCCTGGCAGAGCATCACCAGAGAAGACACCCAGCAACCGGTAAAATTGTATGTATGCACTGAGTACGAGCAGCTTTCAGTTTCACTGTACATGTATAGTGACAATAAATGGCATATCTATCTATCTATCTAAACATGACCACTTTCATTTACATGTCATTGTTGTGTCCTGAAATGGGGGGACTATGTATAAATTCTGCTGTAATTTCTACGTGGTGAAATCAAAATGCATAAAAATGGCCTTTATTAAAATCTGACAATGTGCACTTTAACCACATGTGATGTTTTTCCTATTACAAATCTCAAATTGTGGAGGACAGAGGCAAATAAATAATGATGGGTCTTTGTTCCAAACATTATGGAGGGCACTCTCGTTCTCGTTCTCGTTTCCCCGACTCTGGGCAAGAGACTCTGTGCATCGACCCCATCTACTCCCTTCATGATTTTGAAATCCAATGAATGCAATGAACCTGGTGATAGGGTTGTGAAACTATGAAATTCAATGCCGTAGAAGGCTCTGAAGGCGAGGTAGATGGATATTTTTAAGGCTAGATTGACAGATTCTTGATTAGTGTGGGTCAGGGGTTATGGGGATAAGGCATGTGAGTGGGGTTGAGAGGGAAAGATAGATCGGTCATCATTGAACGGCAGAGTGGACTTGATGGGCCGAATGGCCTAATTCTGCCCCTAGAACTTATGAACTTATATGAACTAAATGCGAGAGCTCCCCTACGCTTTCCTCTGAGTCTTGCGTAATTTTCCTTTTATTTACATTAAGATTAATGGAAATATTGAATGGAATTTTGACAACAACTTAGGTGAAACTTCTGTCAAAATGTGTGACTCACACTCACTCCGTAAGTTTACAAAAAGTGTTTGTGTAGCAAGTTTTGGTTAAACGTCTTGGGGATTCTTAGCACCCCTTGTGGAATGTTAGACTATGACTTCATAAATCTGTTTCAACATTGTACTCTTATTTCCTTTCGTTATGTTCTTCTTGGAACAGCTGCATTATGAATAACTAAATGGACTGCCTACTAAAGTGATCAGGTTCATTACATGCAGTTCATAACTTGTAACGAACAAAGCAGCACCCCAAATAACTTAGGTGTGAATGGAAGTAAATAAAAACCCAGCTGAAATGAATCAAACTTCATCTGAATTGTATAAAAACACAGCATGCATGCTTTGACCCATGAAGGGGGAGGTAAAGATATTCTACCTGCTTTACTGGAATTACCATTAAGCTGTAATTCCCTTTATAAAAAAAAACCCCATCTGGATCTCATTCATACCTTCAATTTTGAATGGGTCAAAAATAAAATCCCTTGAAGTCTCTCCACCTGATTCAATTGTTCTTTCTATCTGAGAATAAAATAGTGGAATGTGTGAGAGAAACTAAAATTGCAGGAATGTTTACAGATTTTTGTAATTAAAATTGATGTAACTGGGGGTAATATTCTTGGACGGTTTACATCTTTCAAATCGCTGGATGTCTTCAATTTATTTGAGCATGATAAACCATATGGGTATTTGCGATTTTTCCACATCAGTAATGAATGTACTTTGAAAGTAGCTTTCAAAAATTTAGTATGACATTCCAAAATTAATTACGTTTATTTGAAGTGAATGAAAACACTATGCGTAATTGCATGACTGATGCTCGCAAAGAATTTGTGGTTTATTCAGTGCCTCGCACAAAACCTTTCCCTGGACTTTCTCATTTTGTTTTTAGACAACACCAAAATATAATTATTTTTTTTAGATCCTGCAACTATAGAAACTTGTCTTTTAGTTACAGCAACGTTGAGTCATGAATTGCATAATAAATTGCATAATACTGCCTGTTTGGTCTTACATATGTATATATTCCACTGATAAAATATGACTTGTTTGTGTGTGTGTGTATATATCTGGCAAATACAGCAAGACGCAACACATTATTTTAATTTTTAAGGTAGACAAAAATGCTGAAGAAACTCAGCGGGTGAGGCAGCATCAATGGAGCGAAGGAAACAGGCACCTTTTTTGGCCGAGACCCTTCTTCAGACTGATGTGAGGGTGGGGGGGGTACGGGAAGAAGAAAGGAAGAGGCGGAGACAGTGGGCTGAGGGAGAGCTGGGAAGGGGAGGAGAAAGCCGGGATTAGCTGAAATTAGAGAAGTCAATGTTCATACTGCTGGGGTGTAAACTCCCCAAGCGAAATATGAGGTGCTGCTCCTCCAATTTAGGGTAGGCCTCACTCTGGCCATGGAGGAGGCCCAGGACAGAAAGGTCGGATTCGGAATGGGAGGGGGAGTTGAAGTGCTGAGCCACCGGTAGATCAGGTTGGTTATTGAGAACTGAGCGGAGGTATTGGGCGAAGCAATCGCCAAGCCTACGCTTGGTCTCACCGATGTAGAGCAGCTGACACCCAGAGCAGCGGATGCAATAGATGAGGTTGGAGGAGGTGCAGGTGAACCTTTGCCGCACCTGGAAAGACTGCTTGGGTCCTTGAATGGAGTCAAGGGGGGAGGTAAAGCGACAAGTGTAGCATTTCCTGCGGTTGCAAGGGAAAATGCCAGGAGAAGGGGGTGGTTTAGGTGGGAAGGGACAAATTGACCAGCGAGTTAAGGAGGGAGTGGTCTCTGTGGAAAGCAGACGGGAGGAGATGGGAAGATGTGGCCAGTGGTGGGATCCCGTTGGAGGTGGCGAAAATGTTGGAGGAATATTTGTTGTATGTGACAGCTGGTAGGGGGGAAAGTGAGGACAAGAGGTACTCTGCCCTTGTTACGAGTGGGGAGTGAGAGCAGAGTTATGGGGCATAGAAGATAGTCTGATTAGTCTGATTCCATTAATGAGTGCTAATCTACAATTTAAAATAATACATATAATATATTTTTTTCCATATCTAGTATTAGCCTTAGTGCTGAATGAGAATTTGACAAGGTTCCGCATGGTAGGTTGTTCTGGAAGGTTAGATTGCAGGGGATCCAAGGAGAGCTAGCTAGCTGGATTGAAAATTGGCTTCATGGAAGCAAACTGAGGGTGAAGGTGCAAGGTTCGGTTTTGGTTTGAAAGCCTGTGACGTGGTGTGATTCAGGAATCAGTGCTGTTTGCCATCTATATCAATGATTTGGATATGAACGTACAACAGTCAATAGTAAATGGTACAAGGCATAATTAGCAACTTTCCAGATAACTGAAGTGGGTGGTATTGTAGCTGGCGAAGATGGTAGTCAAAAATTGCAGCAGGATCTTGATTTGTTTTTGCAGGTGGGCTGAAGAATGGTTAATGGAGTGTGATATAGATAAGTGCATGCTGTTGCATTTTGGGAAGTCCAACCAGGGCAGGACCTCCACAGTGAAAGGAGTAAATTGGAATTCAAGTGGCAAGTTACTGAAAACTTGGAACAGTTGAAAAAAACGTCATCCCTGCAGGGTAGACAACACCATGCTCATTCTGTGAATAAAAGAAACTGCAGCTGCTGGAAATTTAAGCAAATCACTGAGTGCTGGAGTAACTCAGTGAGTCAGGCAGCATCTATGGAGGGAATGGATCGAAAACGCTTTGGGTGAGGACCTTCTTCAAACTGATTGTAGTGGGGAGTGGGGGGGGGGTGGTTGTGAGAAAGGTGTAAGAAGAATAGTGGTGAAACAAAACCTGACAAATGAAGGTGGATTCAAGTAAGGTGGGTTTGATTGTCAGATGGGTGGATAAAGACTAGAGATGAAAAAGAGACAAAAAGGTTTAGTAACCTAAGGTAGACACTAAATGTTGGAGTTACTCAGCGGGACAGGTGGCATCTCTGGATACAAGGAAAGGGTGACGAGTTTTGGTTCGTGTCCCTTCTTCAGACTGCGAGTCGGGGAAGGAGATTAGATTAGATACCCTTTATTGTCATTCAGACCGAAGTCTGAACGAAATTGCAGCAGTCATACATATAATATCTATCTATATATATATAAAACTCAAATCAGTCCGCCTGCAGTACGGATCCCTTCCTGCCTTTCGATTCGTTGACTGCTGCTCCTTCCTCAGCTTCCAACACACTTTGAAACAATGTTGCAAGACAGGATCACTCACTTTTGATGCAGAGGCAAGGGATTTTTTTTCTTAGGCAATGCAGAATCTTCTTTCCCGGCTTTCTCCATTGGAGGAGACGGGTCATGTGCTGGGTTGGGGGATCACACCATTGGGGGAGCAGACCCAACGGGTCTGCACTTGGTCTAGTAATACAATAAAAACAACAATAAACACATATTAACATCCACGGGGTGGTCGACCCTGCCTCCCACCAGTCCTGCAAAACTTAGGCTGCTGGCCCGCTCCTCTTCTCCCCTGTATGACTCAGGCCACCACTGCCATGTTATAAATCCGTCCCCGCGGCTCAAACACCCTCACGTGAGCTGCCGCACACCAGTCATCAGCCTCTGGGCCGGGCCGAACCCCGACTCAGGGCGCCAGAACACCTCCCCCACCCTCCGAGTACCGCACCCATCAGCCTCGGACATGGGCCCCCCGACATGGGTGTCGCTTCTTCCCCGGGCCGGGCCGCCCCGACTTGGGCGTCGCTTCTCCCTCGGGCCGGGCCGCCCCGACATGGGCGCCGAACCTCCCTCGGGCTGCGAGCGCCGCACCTCCCCGAGCTCGGCCGCTCCGACGGGAGCCTCGTTCCACCCTCGGGCTGGCCGCCCTCACGGGAGCGTCCCAACCTCTTCCAGCCTTGAGTCGGACCACCCTCACGGGAGCGAGCTCAGGGCGAGTCCTGACGGTGCTCTGCCTCCGGAGCCTCGAGGTCGTCAGCTCCATTTGGCCTCAGCGCAGATGGAGGCAGAGAAGGGGAATACGACAAAAAGGTCGCATTCCCCCGCAGGGAGAGACCGCAAACCCCGTTTCAACCCCCCCCCCCCCAAAACACAAACTAATAACCAAAAACTAGACTAACCAAAATAAAATAAACAACACAAAAAACACAAACAAACGGGACTGCCGGTGAGCCGCTGCAGCCAGAGCCGCGCTGCCACTCCGAGGAGATGCAGAGATAAAGGAAGCGTAAAGTATGAAAATGAGATCAAAAGGGGATGAAGTTCTAGGAAAATGTAGAATACATCGTTAGCTTGAGGAAGGTGACAACAAAGCATCCAGAGATCCAGAGATCATCCATCTGAAGAAGGGTCTTGACCTGAAACGTTACCCACTCCTCTTCAGAGATGCTGCCTGTCCCTTCGATTTAAACCAGCATCTGCAGTTCTTTCCTAAACATCCAGAGATACAATTTAATCAGGGGGACAGTTGGACTGGTCAGAGAAATAGGAAGGGGAAGGGATGGAGAGAGGGAAAGCAAAGGTTACTTGAAGTTAGAGAAGTTAATATTCATGCCGCTGGGTTGTAAGCTGCCTAAGCGAAATATGAGGTGCTGATCCTCCAATTTGCGCTGGGCCTCACTCTGACAGTGGAGGAGACTCAGGACAGAAAGGTCAGAATGGGATGGGGAGTTAAAATGTTAAGCAACCGGGATATCAGGCAGGTTGAGGCGCACTGAGCAGAGGTGCTCAGTGAAATGATCGCCGAGCCTGCGCTTGGTCTCGCCTGACAAGAGCTTGGTCTCGCCTGGTCTCACCCGACAAGAGCTTGACAAGAGAAGGTGAAATTTTGGGACAAAGTTAGATGGGCAGCAACATTGACAATGTTGTAGTGGAACTAGCAGAGGCTGATCCATTGCTGTTGTAATGGAAATGGTTGAACATGATGAAAAGAATGCTGTTCCATGAAAGGTAGAAGAGAACTGAAGGACATTATGCAACATAGAATGTTTAAATAGAATAATTTTTAGTTGTTCATTTAGATACAGCGCGGAAACAGGCCCTTTGTCTCACTAATTCCGCGCCGACTAACGATCATCGCACACTACACTATCCTACACATACTAGGGATAATTTACAATTTTACCAAGTCAATTAGCCTACAAACCTGTACATCTTTGTAGTGTGGGGGGAAACCCACAAAAGTCAGTGGGACAATGTACAAACTCCATACAGAGAGCACCCGTAGTCAGGATCAAATCCAGGTCACTGGCGCTGTCAGCCAGCTGCTCTGCCACCATGCTGCAAAATGTAAAAGCCCTGTCCCACTGTACGAGTTCATTCCAAGAGCTCTCCCGAGTTTAAAAAAAATCAAACTCGTGGTAAGCACGGAGAATGAACGTAGCGGGTACATCGGAGCTAGGGGACGTCTCTTAGCGGCTCGTAACGCTAACGGCAGGTACTCGGGAAGACTTGCTAACGACAGGTAAGCACGGGAAGACTCGTGAAGATTTCTTAACATGTTGAAAAATGGCCACGAGAGCCCCAAGTACCGATGACTGGCTATTACCGTAAATCTCCGAGTTCAAATAAGGACAAACTCGGGAGAACTCTTGGAATGAACTTACCGTGGGACAGGGCTTTAAAGCATTTTACAAGGTACAATGAGTAAAATGTCACAGACATAAGACTCGTTCATGGAATGGTGGATTTGACATGAGGAGAGACTAAGAAGGCTGGGCTTCGGTGCTTTAGGGTTTAGAAGACTGAGAGGTGACCTCATGGAAGCCTACGTGGGTAAATATGGAGACAATGTCCACCCTGTCTGAGGAGTCTAGCATTAAGATTCACAATTACTAAACAAAGGATTGGGCATTTAGGACTAAAATGTGAGGACATTTTTTTTCTCAGGGATCTTTTGGAGTTCCCTATCCTCAAAGGGTGTGAAATATTATTCATTGATTTTATTCAAAAGTGAGATTGATCTATTTCTGAAATTGAAGAGAATAGGGCAGGAATCCCTACAGATTGCAAAGAGTTTGTTGCCATTCATGCCAGAAAAGGTTTTATGAATGTTTCCTGGAATTTTACTTCTCTGGTCATTAGGAAGGTCTGTTGCCAATTGGAATAATGATGCCAGTACATGATTTGTGCTCGATAAAACTGTCTTATAGCGAAGTACGACACAAAGTGCTGGAGTAACTCAGCGGCCCAACCGAAACATCACTTGTCCATGTTCTCCTGAGATGCTGCTGAGTTGCTCCAGCACTTTGTCTGTTTTTTGTAAACCAGCATTTGCAGTTCCTTGTCCCTACATTATAGTGAAGAATGTTTTTTGTGCTGTTAACTCCAGGGAATCAGACCAGGATTTGTCTGGTTTTAATGTGGGTGAACATCACAGATATGCTGATTATTTGTGGGATGTAAAAATCATGAATAATAGCTGAGTGAGAGCACAATCTCCCTTTTAGTGTGCTCATAAGTTCATAAGACGTAGGAGCAGAATCCGGCCATTTGGCCCATCGGGTCTTCTCCGCCATTCGATCATGGCTGATCCTTCACAGTGACAATTTCCTGCCTGTGTTCCATATTGAACCATTGCCTATCAGAGGACAGCAATCTGCTGATCCCAAATTTGCATGCACTTTTGAAGGTCGAATTCTAAATAAGTAAATCTATGTAAAACTATAGATTAAACAAAAAATTAAATGAGGGGCAAATAGAGTCATAGAGTGATGCAATGTGGAAACTGGCCCAACTTGCCCACACCGGCCAATAGCTGTACTAGTCCTACATGCCAGCATTTGGTCCATATCCCTCCAAACCTGTCCTATCCATGTACCTGTTTAAGAAGGAACTGCAGATGCTGGAAAATCGAAGGTACACAAAAATGCTGGAGAAACTCAGCAGGTGCAGCAGCATCTATGGAGCGAAGGTCTGAAGAAGGGTTTCGGATGAAACGTTGCCTATTTCCTTTGCTCCATAGATGCTGCTGCACCTGCTGAGTTTCTCCAGCATTTTTGTGTACCTACTATCCATGTACCTGTCTAACTATTTCTTAAATGTTGGGATAGTTCCTGCCTCAACTACCTCCTCTGGCAGCTTGTTCCATATATCCACCACCCTTTGTGTGAAGAAGTTACCCTTCAGATTCCTATTAAATCTTTTCCCTTTCACCTTAAACCTATGTCCTCTGGTCCTCGATTCACCTACTCTGGGCAAGAGGCTCTGTGCATCTACCCGATCTATTCCTCTCATGATCTTATACACCTCTATAAGATCACCCCTCATCCACTTGCGCTCCAAGGAATAAAGTCCCAGCCTACTCAACCTCAACCATAGCTCAGACCCTCTAGTCCTGGCAACATCTTTGTAATTGTGCCACACCTAACTTTTTGAGTAAACAACACAATCTGTATTAGAAACATCACTGTTAATGCCAATAGCGAATAACCCTTTATTTAAACCATCTCTTATTGATAAGACATATAACCAATGGGAAAGTCTCGGAATTAGAAGGATCGGGGATATGTACGAAATGGGAAACCTACTATCATTCCAACAACTACAATTAAAATTTAAATTGAAAAACAATCAATATTTTAAATATCTTCAGATTTGCGACTTCGTGAAAAAATATTTACAAGGATATCAAAAAGTAACTCCTGACTTATTGGAAGAAGCAATGAATATTGAAGCTGACTCACAAAAATTAATATCATATTTATATAATAGTATTCTAAATATAGACCTACCATCGACAGAGGTACTTAGAGAAGAGTGGGAACGGGAATTAATGATAAAAATTACGAAGGTTAAATGGGAAAAATACCTGATAGATATTCACAAATGTTCAATTAATGTAAGACATAATCTAATTCAATTTAAAATTGTACATAGATTATATTATTGAAAAACAAGATTGAACAAATTTTATCCAAATATATCCACCACTTGTGATAAATGTCTAGCCCAAAAGGCAACTATAACACACTCCTTAGTTTCCTGCATAAAACTTTATAGATTTTGGAATGATATTTTTGAAATATTTACAAAATTATTCAAGACAAGAATGGAACCTAATACTGAAATGATTATATTTGGTGTAATGGAAGATGGGAATAAATTGAACACATCTCAAAATCTATTCCTTAACTATGGTTTAATAATAGCAAAAAAATTAATACTTAAATTTTGGAAGGGTACATCAATACCAACGCTTAAAATGTTGATTGCAAGTATGTTGGACACCGCTCATCTTGAGGAAATGCGATTCCTCCTAATGGATAAATCAGACCAATTCATAACGAGTTGGTCTCCATTCGTCGTTTTTTTGGAATCATATGGTGCAACACAATTGTAAAAAATAACTGTTTCAGGACTGGACGAGGGTTGGTCAAGATTATAAATAATGATCTCCTTTTCTTTTTTATTTTATTTTCTTTTCTCTATTTTCTCTCTCAACTTTCTTCATTTACTCGTTTTCTTTCTTCACACACTATATATTTCACATCTTTCTATCCTTTACTATCTAACTTCTTTCTCTTATTCTAATCTTTTTTCAATGTTACAAAAAAAAAAAAAAGAAGTTGTACATAAAATGTATTATGAAAATATATATTAGGCACTTTGGTGCCATATGACTGTACTTACTTCTAATAAAATAAAATATAAAAAAAAAAAAAAAAGAAACATGGAGTTGCAGACAGATGAGGCACAGAAGAAGGCCCTTTGGCTCGCTGAGACCACATCGACCATCAATCATCTATTTATGCTGTTCCTACCTTCATCCCTTTTCATTCTTCCCACAATCTCATTATCTGTTGCACCCCACCAGCCTGCCTACACAATGGGGCAATTTATAATGACAATTAGCCTACCAACCCACACCTTGCAATCTGGGAAGAAACCCATGCTCTCACATTAAGAATCTGCAAACTCAACACAGTTAACATCCGTGGTCAGGATTGAACCT